>NW_016107924.1:687672-701622 GCF_001604975.1 Cebus imitator | reverse complement strand
GGGTTCAGGCAATTCTCCTGCCTCAGCCTCCTGAGTAGCTGGGATTACAGGCACGCACCACCATGCCCAGCTAATTTTTTTGTGTGTGTTTTTAGTAGAGACGGGGTTTCACCATGTTGACCAGGATGGTCTCGATCTCTTGACCTCGTGATCCACCCACCTCGGCCTCCCAAAGTGCTGGGATTACAGGCTTGAGCCACTGCGCCCGGCCTCTGCCTGAGTTTTTTAAAGAAAAATCTTCTCTGTCTTTTCTCTTTACACCATTTTTTTCTTTAGTTTTACTTCCTGTCTCTTTCTCTCTCTTTCACATGCACTTACTTTTACAATTTTTCGACATAGCTCAACTTTCCTTTTTATATTTTGCTGGTCGGAGTGGGGCTTGCCTTGGGCTGCACTGCTCATGCTGCCGGCCTTCTCCCCTGCTGGCACAGGTGCCGCGCCTGTCTGCCCCACAAAGTTCCCAGCACACAACCTTGGACCGTCTGGCTGCTGCTGCTGCTGTTTAACCAGGTTGTTCCAGCCTCTCCTGCTGCCTCTGTGCCACCCCTGGCCACAGCCAGTGGCCTTGCAGGCAGCCTCCACCACTGCCATCTGCATGTGGGCCACTCACCACTTCCAGTGCCACCTGTGCTGCTTCCTGACTCCCGGCCCTGGCGCCCACAGTGCACTGCCACTCAGAGCAGCCTGGCCTTTGTAGGCCTGTGACCTCCACCTCCCTGGGCCCCACCCCAACAAGTGGCTGACCCAGCCACCAGCACCACTGCTGCCATGTTAGGGGGCTCCTCTGGAGCCGTCTCGGCTACCTGTTGCCTTTCTTTTTCCAGGGGAGGGTTCTAACTAAGCCCTCCTGCTCTTTCGGAGGTCTCTCTCACTCCTCTCTTTACTTTCACTTTGCTCTCTCCAGTTTCTAGTCCGCATGAAACTATTACAGATTTTGCAGAGAGAGACCACTCACACTGCGCTCTTGCATGCACACTTACATATACTTAACCTTTAGAATGTTGACCAAAGCTTGAAGGCCCCTCCCCACCCCCGCATTGCTGAGAGACCAGGTTGATTTATTCCTCACACCAGATGGGTCTCAGCTGAAGACCACTCTGCAGGGGAATTGGTCCCATCTGGGGTGCCAATTTGTTGAAAGTAGATGCTCAGTGCAGCAAAGGAAAATTAGCACTTAGACAAAAGATCTTTCAGCAATGCACTTTTTACTTCCTGGACTGCAGGAAGGGTACCCTCGCTAGCCACCATGCTACAAGAGTACAATGAACAAAGGAAAACACATAAATTTATCCCTTATACATTTGGGTTGTCCTTACTGCTGTGTCTGATCTCCGTTGGCTAAAGCCAGACCTCACAATCTAAACTAAAACCTGATTGACTAACAACTTAAAACTTTTCTAAACAGATAAAAGCAATGAAGAGCTGGGACGTGCCTGTGAGCACGTCCAGCACAGACATCTTGGTTGAAGTACAAGGACACAGAATGCACTACCACTTGCAAGCATGGTACATCTAACAGCTACATAGGATAGGGCTTAACAAAGTTTTTAGCACACTTATTCTTTAACAAGAAAGGAAACTTTAAAAAGGAACTTTTCCATTTCGCACAGCCAGGGATAGATGCCTGCAATCCCAGCACTTTGGGAGGCCAAGGAAGGTGAATCATTTGAGACAGGAGTTCAAGACCCGCCTGGCCAACATGGTGAAATCCCATCTCTACTAAAAATATTAGCCTGGTGTGGTGGGGTGTGCCTGTAGTCCCAGCTACTCAGGAGGCAGAGACATGAGACTTGCTTGAACGCGGGAGGTGGAGGTTGCAGTGAGCCGAGATCATGCCACTACCCTCCAGCCTGGGTGACAAAGTGAGACTATGTCTCAGAAAATAAATAAATAAATAGTTTATTAAATCTTACATCTATATAGAAGACTTGCAATATAAGTGTAAAACACTTGAAATAATAACAAAACACTCATGTACCAACAAAGCTAGTTGAAGAAATAGGAAACCACCATGGCACATGTATACCTATGCAACAAACCTGCACATTCTGCACATGTACCCCAGAACTTAAATTATAATTAAAAAAAAAAAACCAGTGTCTTAAATTAGCCCTGTTTCCCACAAAAACCTGTATGCAAATGTTCATAGTAGCCATGGTAGTTAATTTTATGTGTCAACCTGACAGGGCCATGGGGTGCCCAGATGCTCCTTGACTTCTGGGCATGTCTGTGAGGTGCTTCCAGATGAGATCAGCATTTGAATTGGTGGAATGGACAAAGCAGATGGCCCTCCCTTATGTGGGTGGGGAGCATCCATCTGCTGAGGGCTTGAACAGAACAAAGGTAGAGGGATGAGGAATTCATCCCCTTTTTTTCTGCCTCGCTGCTTGTGTTGAGGCAGCTCACCTCATCTTCTCCTGCCCTCAAACTGGGATTTACACTATTGGCTCCCTGGGTTCTCAGGCCTTTGGACTCAGACTAAATGATACCACTGCCTTTCCTGAGTCTCCAGGGTCTCTAGCCTGCAAACAGCAGGTGTAGGACTTCTCAGCCTCTGTGATTGCTGCATGAGCTAATTTTTTGTTACAAATCTTGATGGATAGATAACCTTCTATTGGTTCTGTTTCTCTGAATAACCCTGACTAATACTCAGCATTATTCATAATTGCCACAAATGATGCAGCCAAATGTCCATCAACAGATGAGTGGATAAACAAAATGTGACATATCCATATGATGTAATATTCTTCAGCCATAAAAAGGAGGTACTGATACATGCCAAATATGGAGGAAGCTTGGAAACATAATTAGTGAAAGAAACTGATCACAAAAGCCATATAGCATATGATTCCATTTAGATGAACTGTCAAGAATGGGAAAACATACAGAGACATGAAGTAAATTCATAATTATGATTAGGGATGGAAGGGCCAGGTGATTCGGGTTCAGTGTTTCTTTTTAGGCGACGAGAATGTTTTAAAGTTGATTGTGGTAATCGTTTCATGACTCTGTGAATATGCTAAAGGACATTGAATTATACACTTTAATGAGTGAACTATATGGTATTGAGGCAGGATAGATAGTCACACCCTTGGGACATGGCAACCACACTGTCAACACAGCAAGCCCGGTAACCATGTTCGTTGGGACACAGCAACCACACCAACAACACAACAAACCTCAGCCCTCACATTGTAATCAAGCTCATCCAAGAAGAACTACCTTCAGTGGGGACTTTTCCCTGTCGAGAGTGTTATAAGTAAAATTTCGATGCTGCAAAAGAAATAGCACTTGAAGATAAATCCTCTCAACACGGCAGTTCACTTCTATAGAAAGGTGCAGCTCACGGATGGAGCAATGGTGACTGCACATTTGGACAAGGGAGGAAAAGGGGTACTTATGCCTGATGGGGGTCGCCCCTACTGCTGTATCATTTCCCTGCAATTAGGGTTAGACCGAACAAGCTAGACTAATCCTGGTTGGCTATTTTAAAGAGAGCAGGGGTCTGAGCTGAAGTGGCAGGGTGGGTGTTTTGGCGGGAAGGACGGTTATGGGCAGGTTAGAGCAGGTAGCCAGGGGTAACCTAGGTCAAAGAAGGTGACCAGAGCAGGTGACCAGGATGAGTCAGGATGGAGCCAGGGGCTGGAGAAACAGATGTGAACTACTGATTAGAACCAGTGGAGAAGTCTGTTTACTGGAACTACAAAGAAATTAAACTTCATTGCAGCACTGTTTACAATAGCAAAGACCTGGAGCCAACCCAAACGCCCATCGATGATAGACTCGACAGAGAAAATGTGGCACATATACACCATGGAATATTATGCAGCCATCAAAAACGATGAGTTTGTGTCCTCTGTAGGGACATGGATGAACCTGGAAACCATCATTCTCAGCAAACTGACAGAAGAGCAGAAGATCAAACACCACATGTTCTCACTCATAGGTGGGTGTTGAACAATGAGAACACATGGACACAGGGAGGGGAGTACTACACACTGGGGTCAGTTGGGGGGAAATAGGGGAAGGACGGTGGGGGGTGGGAAGTTGGGGAGAGATAGCAAGGGGAGAGATGCCAGGTGTAGGTGATGGGGAGGAAGGCAGCAAATCACACTGCCACGTGTGTACCTATGCAACACTCTTGCATGTTCTTCACATGTACTCCAAAACCTAAAATGCAATAAAATAAATAAATGGAAAAAAAAAAAGAATAAGAGAGCTGAACATACTGACATACTGATTCTTTGAGAGAAACTTGGGGTTCACTATATCTAACAAGAGCATGTCCATTTTAACCATACTTGTCCTCAGACTGACCCTTTGCTCATTATAATAGTAAAAAACACACCCCTGGGTGGAGATTGAAGATGGTAATGAGACATGCCATGAATGAACAAGCATGTACAGCAACTGCTCATGTGCACCCAGAGGCCCACCCAGAACATGCTTACTAGGAACACACCTATTCCCACCCCCCGTGAATAATCATGTAAGATTCTCATAAAGGGAGTGCCCACAGAGCCAGTCTTTGCTGACTCACTCTTGATCAGCCCACTCTGACTTACCTTTGAGGGTGTACCTGTCACAGTGTATCTTTCAGAGTTTTACCTTTGCATTAAATTACTTCCTGCTGTTTCTTTTTACACTTAGCCTTCAGAGTGTTCTTTTTTTTTATTGTACATTAAGTTCTGGGGTACATGTGCAGAACATGCAGAGTGTTCTTTCTCTTTTGCAATAAATTACTTTCCATCATTCCTCTATGGCTGTGTCTCTTCTTAAAATTCTTTTAACCAAGAAGACAAGAACAGAGGTCTCACAATCATCATCAACAGTATGTAAATTACAGTTCAATACCAAAAAAAATTAACACTGTGTTCCTCTTCCTCCTAATGCAGTTGTAGCTACCCTCCTGAATTTTCTCTCTATTATCCTACTGATTATTAAATTTTTTTATAAATACATCCCTTAATAATAATTTAATGTAATCCTTAACAATATATATTTAGATTATATTTTTTGAAGCTTGTAAAAGTAGAATTAAACATCAAGCATTGCATAACAGTTTTTTTGTTCAATGTTGTTTCATATCCATGTTGATTGGCTGTAGCTATTCATTCATTTTCATGGTATTCCCACTAGAATGTGTCACAGTTTACTTATCCTGACTCCGTCAACATCATTTGAACCCAGAAGGTGGAGGTTGCAGTGAGCCGAGATCATGCCACTGCACTCCAGCCTGGGCAACAGAGTGAGACTGTATCTCAAAAATAAAAATAAAAGTTGACATTTGTCTTTTACATATGAGTCTGAAATCCTTCCTAAACTGACCTTTTCCTGTGTAGTACAAAGTCCATGTGGTTATATGTGAATGTCATTTACTAGTTAGGGATCAACAAAGCACAGCCCACAGGCAAATGCAGCCCTTCCCCTGTTTTTGTTTTGTTTATAAGACACTGGGTCTCACTATGCTGCCCAGCTCAAATGATTCTCCTGCCTCAGCATCCTAAAGTGCTGGCATTACATGTGTGAACCCCATGTCCGGCCTCCTTCACCAGCTTTGTTACATCCCAGTAGGTAATAATGGTTTCTGCATTTTAAATGGCTGAGAAAAATAAAAAGAAAGCTAATAACTCATGACCCATGAAAATTATATGAAATTCAAATCTCAATCCACATAAAGTTTTATTAGAATATATCTATGATCATTTGTTCACATACAATATTGTCTATAGTTGCTCTTACACCACCACAGCAGAGGTGACTAATTACAGCAGACACTGTGAAGACCACATAAAGCCTAAAACACTTACTCTCTAGCCCTTACCAGAAAAGTGTGCCAATCCCTGAATAGTTCATCCTTCCCCCATGATCTGAAGCACTGTCTCTGTTGTCAACCTATTTGAGGGTCTGTTTTGGAAATTTGGCTCAATCCATTCACCAATTTAACTATCTCTGCATCAAAATACACTCTCTTGATCAAAATAATAATTTATAATAAGCCTTAATAGTAACACAAGTCTCTCTGCCTGGCGTTCCTTCTTTTTAATGAAATAGCCCACTCTGCCTCTTTACTTTTCCAAATACATTTCAGAATCTGGTTTCCAATTCCAGGAAAGACTTTGCTGGGATTTGGTTTGGAATCACGTTGAATCTATAGATGAATTTTGAAAGAAACTGACAAACTTATGATATTGAGGTTTCCTATCCATGAATGATATATCTCTCTCCGTTTATGAGATCTTCTTTAATGTCCTTCAATATTTTCTCCATAGAGGCTCACTCATCTGTTACCATAATCCTTGGTAAAACTCACCTATACATCAGTAGTTACCAATTTTCTTTGTGGGAAAATTGGTAACTACCGATGTATCCTTTAATGAGTAAAGGGCTGCTTAGATTTTTTAATGTATTCTTCGTTCAATTTGATGACATTTTTCTTGGAATGTATCAATTCCATCAAAATTTTCCAATTTTTATAATTATTTATCAATATTTCTCTTTGCTGCTTTAATTTCTGTAGCATCTGCAGTTATGTTCTCTTCTTACTCCTAAATCATTTGCTGTGCCTTCTCTCTTTTATATGCTTGTTTTTCTTCACTTATTTTTGTTCCTATCTTTGTATTGTCTTCCTCTTTTTCTGTCTTCTTAAATTGGATCATTTAATTCCTTAACTTGCACCTCTCCTTTCTCCCTTTCTCTTCTTTCTTTTGCTTTCTTTCTTTTTCTTTTCTCCAGGCTAGTATTGAACTCCTAGTCTCAACCTATCCTCCCACCTCAGCCTCGCAAAGTGCTGGGATTACAGGCATAAGCCACCATGCCCTGTCACCTTTTTCTTTTTTAATATAAGGATTTATGCTACAGATCTCTTTCTAAGCATCCCTTTTAGCTGCATGGTCTAGCTGCAACGCTAGATATCGACATCTAGTATTTTTGTTATCATTCAGCTCTAAATATTATCTAACTCCCATTAGTCTTCTTTTTTTGGCTAATAATGTATCTAGCACTATATTCTAAAATTGGTGGCTTTATAAAAAGAGGAAGAGAGACCTGAGTTAGCACACTCAGCCTCCTCACCATGCGATGCCCTGTGCCACCTCCAGACTCTGCAGAGTCCCCACCAGCACGAAGGCCCTCACCAGATGCATCTCCTTGACCTTGGACTTCTCAGCCTCCAGAGCTATAGGAAGTCAATTCATTTCTTATTAATTACCCACTTTCAATGACTTGTTATAAGCAGCAGATGATGAATTCCACCTTGCAATCACTCAAAAATGTCATTGAGACTATTAGATGCAAGCAAATTTAGAATTATTAGATATTTCTAGTGCATTGAACTTTTATCAGAACTTTTTAATCCTATGTCTAGTAATAATTTGCTTTAAAACCTATATATTCTGATATCAATGTAGTTACACCAGCTTTTAGCTAGTATACCAGTTCTTAGTATTTACCTAGCATATCATTTTATCCTTCTAATTTTTAAATTATATGATTTATTAAAGTCATAAAATTACTTAGTCAAAAATGATTAGAAGTCATTTTATTTCAAATCTCAAGTTCAAATTTCAGATATTATTAAAGATGTTTGCCATGTAAATTTTTTGGCACACATAAAGTACCAGAAAATCTAGTACTGTGCAATAATTACTCACCTACCATGTACCCACTGTCTCAATTAAAAGCTTATTATTTTGCCATATTTGCTTTATGTACATCTTTTTTTAAATCAGGGCATGTGTTTGCATAAGCCTAATGCCTTTATCACACTTAATAAAGAAAATAATTCCTTAATATTCTTTCGTATCCAGTCCATATTTAAAATTTTCCAATTATCCCGGTTAGCTCTTACAGTTTTCACATTTACTTGTTTTGCATACAACGTCTCTATCTAGGGCAGCGTTTACATGACCCCAATTTTTCTCCTTGATAACTCTTTAACATATCAGACCAGTTGTCATGCAAAATGCCTATCATTTTCATTTCAGTCTTAGTGTGTATACATATATGTGTGGTTTTTTTTTAGACAGTCTCGCTATGTTGCAAAAGCTGTTCTCTAACTCCTAGACTCAAGGGATCTTCCTGCCTCAGCCTCCCAACTAGCTGGGATGACAGGCAGACACTACCATACTGATTTCATTTATATTTTATCCGTGTTTTTATATTTTGAATGTATCAGCTATAAACCGTATTTTCCCTGGATTCGTTTTTCTAAGCCAGTGTCATGTTTGCCTTTTACTTTGCAAATTTGGTCCACTTAGGATTACTTATCTATTTAGAATTAGTTCCTCCATTTTGTTATTCTACACATGCCATCTTTTTTATGTAATTTTTTTCTCATTTATTGTGTGGTTTGGTTTTGGGTTTTTGCTTTTTGTTTTGCTTTGTTGTTGTTTTTCATTGAACCAGGTATTTCTGTTTTGCCTTCTTGTGCTGGTTTTCTCATTTCTTTTCCCCCCATAATTAGTTTGAAGATTTACACTCTATGTGTCCCCCATACCTTATACCATGTGAGAGAGTGAGCTTCCAAAGACCCACCACTTGTTGATCTGTGTCCCTTAAGTTTGGGACACAAGAACTGGCATTAATTGCTACATCAAAAGAGCTGGGACCAATAAAAAAGGAAACTGTATTGGAAGAAAATGATTCTTTTATCAACACTAGGACATGAATGGGCAGGTGTTTACCCTTCACCAGATAGGAAGGAGGGAGCTGGCATGGAGCCATCTGTAAATCCTGCCCAGGCCTCTAGCAGAGAGAATTTTCCCCAGACAACCTGGAGATGAAATAAATACCCACAAGCAGTTAGGGAAGCATCGGCCTGCGGCCTGCGGAAGGAAGGACAGTCGGCCCCAGGGGAGTCCGTCTGAGGAATACTCAGAAAAAAACCTTCAGAAAAATGGTCACTTTGAACACCTGCCAAGCCCAGCTAGTGAAAGCTGCAAGACCTCAAATGACCAGCCACACAACGTGGCACCTTCTCCCAGCCTGACCCATGAGGGCTCAGCCGCCGGGATGTCAGCCATGAGCCCAGCCACATCTCTAACCTGCTGAGCTCTCAAGCAACATTATCACCATGTGACCTGCCATCAGGCAGAGGTGATAGGCCTAGTGGAGATCACCTGACCCAAAGGTAGCCAATGGGAAAGCTGAGTTATCTGGGGAGCTGAGCCAATCAGATTCTCTCCTGGAGGAGGCAGTGGGAGCTTGGACCTGCAGACAGACAGCCGGGAAAGAAGCTGAGCCGATGCTGTTGCACGAGAGCAGGCAGGAACGTGGGATCAGAGAATTGGGGATCGTGGTAAGCAGAAGCGGTGAGGAAGCAGGCGTGCCGAGGACATGGAAGCAATAAGGCAGAGCAAAGACGAGTAGACCAGAGGAGAAGTAGGGAAATTTTAGTAAGATTGGCAAGCATGTACACTAAATTTCCTTATAGCCGAGGACTTTTTTTCTTTTTTAACTCCGCTGAACATCTACAGACTCCAGCTGCTGAGTCTCAGACGCCATCCTGGATTTAGTTCCAAGCCAAGGGTCCCGGCTGTCTGATGGTTTCTGTTCTTGTGTATCACGTCTGTCTGTCTCCCTTCCGCCCCACTGTACCCTGATGACCAGAAACGCCCTTTACTTGAGATAACTGGAGTTGGATTCTGTTTCCTGCAATGCAAATACAGCACGCAAAAAGCAAGTGAAAGAATATCCCTGACCGGGAAGAGAGCCCAGCTGTTCCCTGAACAGACTTCACACCAGGCAGTTCTTGCTGCATTTTCCCCAGTAAAATCTTCCCTCGTGGTGCTTTATTTTATTCTGCAAAAATAAGCCTTATTATAAATCACAATGAAATCCACAAACCAAACCCCAAATTCTCTAGCAAAACAAGACCCCCTTGATGTATAAAGTCACCGCTGACAGGATAGTCTTTTTAAGTTATTGCTTTTGTCGCTTGTTTCTTGAGAAGATGACGCCAATAAGGCCGATGGCTGCCAAGCCCACTCCTGCAATGCCTGCAGCGACGACGACATCTCTGACCTGCAACAAAGAGGAGGGTGAGTCAGACTCTGTGTCAGGATTCAGAGTACAGGCTGCACATTCAGCAGGAACATTCAGCTCGGGGTACCTCACATGCCCCTTGGCCTCCCTGGCAAAACTAAGGAGTCCACAAACATTGGTAGGGAAGAGGGGAGGAGAGGGCTGGATGGGGAAAGAATTGGTGGCTAGAGCCGGCTGGCCTGAAATTTACATGGAACAAAGATGGGAAACTGGATTCACCCAGTGGGTATTTAAAGCATTTAAATCCTCAGAGGGTGGCTGTGGAAAGGACAGGGAGCGGATGCAGGGATGGTCAAGATCATGGCTGGCCAATGGGGAGCTGTAGAAGCAAATGTGAAATCAGGGAGAAATTGTTATTGAGTAGTCTGTAAACCACAACCTCCATGAGAGCAAGGAACTCTGCTGTCTTGTTCATCACTGTACCCCCAGTGGCTGGTCCTGCCTCTTTACATGTTCTTAAAGACTCAACTATAAATAGTCGTAATGTTAGAATTACTAGGGTATCTGACTTGTTTGTAGTAGGAAAAAAGTGTTTCAAAACTAAAAGTAAATTGCCAGTAAAAATTGAATATATGTCCAATTTTACTGCCTCCTGAAACTCAACTAAAAATAAAGTAAGGCATTTGTTTAAAGCATAATTCCACAAGAAAATGGACTTAGAAAACACTAAGTCCTAAGGCAGCAGTGGAAAAAGCTGAGGATAAACCCTGATAATATAAAATAATCCTCCAAAAGGATCTCATATTAACCCCGGGTACCTCTAGAAGTGGGAAAGAATGAGAGAGAGCTTTAGGTGGTCCCTGAACCTCCTCCCTGACCCCCAACAGAGGTCTGAACGGTTATTCTCTGCAGAGGGCATAAAAGAAGATTTAGGGTCCTAGAGGCCTAGAAGCACATGTGAGAATGTGGGTATCAAACCACAAACAAGGGATTGAAAGACTGTAAACATGCTAAATGTGAGGCTCCCAGACCTCATACCTTTCTCTGTTCCCAGAACTTTACCCTCCACACAAGAGTCCAAAAGACTTTTCTGGGGAATCTGACTGGCCCAGATGAAAACAACAAAGGATACCCATTCTAGGAATTCCCAAATAGCCCAATCAGATCATCCAACAGTGAAACTCAAAGTCAGCAAGCCACTGCCCCTACGCCCACCCCACTCACTCAGAGCTCCATCCAGTAGCAAACCCTACTTTTTTTGACAAACTGAAAACTGTTCAGCAAACGTATGCAAGAGGGGAGATGCTCAGCCGGGCACAGTGGCTCACACCTCTCACCTCAGCACTCTGGGAGACCGAGGCAAGTGGATCATTTTGAGGCCAGGAGTTCCAGACAAGCCTGGCCAATGTGGCAAAACCCTGTCTCTACAAAAAAATACAAAAATTAGCCAGGCCTGGTGGCACAAGCCTATAATCCCAGCTACTCGGGAGGCTGAGGCATGAGGATCACTTGAACCTGGGAAGCAGGATTTGCAATGAGTGAAGATTGTGCCATTGTGCTCCACCCTGGGCAACGCAGCAAGAAAGAGGTGAGATATTCTGTTTATGTATGTCACAATTAAGGGATCTCAACAACATAATGATTTTACAGTATATATTAAAGGTCAGTATATAGAGAGGGTAAGAGAAAAGTAACAAGGAAAACATAGGTTGAAAGAATTAGCATCTCTTTCCTTATCGATGAACTTGAATAATAAATCTTGGTCAAAATAACTTTCTGATAGTAAGACAGTGAGTATATTAAGTGTATAAAACTGAGAAACCAAAATTACAAAATAAGAAAGGTGGCTTTACACAAGTACCGCTTGACAGAAATGTTACTTGTAATTTCTCTTGAAAAAAAAGAAATGCTTAAGATGCTTTAAGGATTCTAAAATAAAAAGAACCAATATATATTTAACTTAACAAATTTAAGAGGCGAAATTGTATTTAGATGTCTTAATTTAAAAACCTAGGCCACACTACACTTAGCAAACAGATCTTGTTTTTAGGATATAATTTGTTAACTATTTTAGTTTACACGAAGTAATAGGAGTTGGTTTTCTCTGAATTCAACTGAACATGATGGTTGGCAAGTGCATTTTTAATCATGAGCATACAACCAACATACCAAACAACTGAAGAGGGCCTCTAAAATTAAAGACAGAGACAAAAAAAAAAAAAAAAAAAAAAAAAAAAAAAAAGCAGTCTGGAGAAACAGAAACCATATCTAGAAAAGAAAACATCCATTTAAAAACTATCATTAGATCACTTCTCAGCCTTTAGGCTAAGATCAAGTATAAAAATTATCATTGGAGAATAAGATAGCATATTGCATCCAAAAGAAAACATCCTTTTAAAAACTATCATTAGATTACTCCTCGGCGTTTTGGCTAAGATGCAGTGTAAAAATTTATCCCTGGAGAATAAGACAGCATATTGCATCCAATAAATAAGAACATGGTACTATTTTAAAAATAGAATATTGAGAAAATAAAAATGGTTCATAAAAAATAAAAATATAATAGAAATAACAAACTCAATAGAAAGGTTGAAAGATAAAGTTAAGTAAATCTCTCAAAAGGAATAGAAAAAAATAAAGAAATAGAAACCGAAGGGGGGAAAATAAAAAAGAACAATCTGGCCAGGTGCAGTGGCTCATGCCTATAATCCCAGCACTTTGGGAAGCCAAGGCAGGTGAATTGCTTGAGCTCAGGAGTTCAAGACCATCCTGGCCAACATGGTGAGACTCCGTCTCTACTAAAAATACAAAAAAATTAGCCAGGCATGGTGGCAGGCATCTGTAATCCCAGCTACCCAGGAGACCAAGGCAGGAGAAATGCTTGAACCCAGGAGGCAGAGATGGCAGTGAGCTGAGATTGTGCCACTACATTCCAGCCTGGACCACAGAGCAAGACTCAGTGTCAAAAGAAAAGGAAAGAAAAGAAATGGTGCTCTGAGTCCCATCTTAATGGATAAAAGTAGACCTACACAAAAGCACATTACTATGAAATTTTGAACACTGGGTAAAGAAAAGACATTACAACATTTAGAGCAGAGGAGAAAAACAGGAAATGGAGAAAAGATCAGGAATCAGGATGGCTTCAGATTTCTCAAAAGCAATTGTGGAAGCAAGAAGACAATGGAACAATGCCTCCAAAACTCTGAAATGAAACCATTTCCAACCTAGAATTCTATACCCAAAGTATAAAATCGAGTGACAGGGTAAAATGACAAATAATTCAGATATACAAGTTCTCAAAAAATTTACTTCCCATGCATCTTTTTACGGAAAGATGCTGAAGATGGTGCCCCCAAAACAGAGGAGTAAACGGAGAAAGAAGAAGACATGAGATAGAAACCAGGACTGGAGAGAATAGAATGGAATCTCCCCAGAATGACAGTGAAGGGAGATCTCAGGATAACAACTTAGTACCAGGTATAAAGAATAACTGGTAGGCAGAATAATAAGCCCCAAAAGATGTTCATGTCCTAATTTTAGGAATCTATAAATATATCATGCTGCATGGCAAGTGAGAATTAAGGTTACTGATGAAATCAAGACTGTTAATCAATTTACTTTAAAATAGGGAAGTTATCCTAGATTATCCATGTGGCAAAATGTAATTACAAAGTTCCTTAAAAGATAGAAGACAGGGCCGGGCATGGCAGCTCACACCTGTAATCCCAGCACTTTGGGAGGCCAAGGCAGACGGATCCCAAGGTCAAGAGATCAAGACCATCCTGGCCAACATGGTGAAACCCATCTCTACTAAAAATACAAAACTTAGCTGGGCATGGTGGTATGCCTGTAGTCCCAGCTACTCGGAAGGCTGAGGCAGGAGAATCACTTGAACCCAGGAGCCGGAGGTTGCAGTGAGCCGAGATGGGCCACTGCACCCCAGCCTGAGCGACAGTCCGTCTCAAA
>NW_016107924.1:671973-681317 GCF_001604975.1 Cebus imitator | reverse complement strand
TCAGCCTCCTGAGTAGCTGGGATTACAGGCACGTGCCACCATGCCCAGCTAATTTTTTGTATTTTTAGTAGAGATGGGGTTTCACCATGTTGACCAGGATGGTCTCGATCTCGACCTCGTGATCCACCCACCTCGGCCTCCCAAAGTGCTGGGATTACAGGCTTGAGCCACTGCGCCCAGCCAAAAAATACTATTTCTAAC
Source organism: Cebus imitator (assembly GCF_001604975.1). Lineage (NCBI taxonomy): Eukaryota > Metazoa > Chordata > Mammalia > Primates > Cebidae > Cebus > Cebus imitator. The sequence continues at coordinate 681,116 of NW_016107924.1, read as the reverse complement.
CTAGAATTCTATACCCAGCCAAACCAGTAATCAAATGTGAGGATAAAATGAATACATTTTCAGGCATGCAAGATCTTTTTTGTTTGTTTTTTGGGTTATTTGTTTGTTTTGTTTTGTTTTGTTTTGAGACTGAGTCTTGCTCTGTCACCTAGGCTGGAGTGCAATGACATGATTTCCGCTCACTGCAACCTGTGCCTCCCAGGTTCAGGTGATTCTCGTGCCTCAGACTCCCAAGTAGCTGGGATTACAGGCACATGCCACCATGCCCACCTAGGGATCTTTTTAAAATGTACCATTTCTCAGTAAACTATTAGAAGAAGTAATCTACCAAAACAAAGGCATAAACCAAAAAACAGAAAGATGTTGAACTACAGAGGATAAAAGCATTAATACAGCAGAGAGCTGAAAGGAATTTCTAGGATGCTAGTAAAAAGAGATACCAAAATGACAGCCACACCTCACCAAGTAGGACTCAAGAGACAAATGTGGCTGGCCACGGTGGCTTACGCCTATAATCCCAGCTTTGGGATCATTTGAGCTTAGGAGTTCAAGACCAGCCTTGGCAACATAGTGAGACCTTGTCTCTATTAAAAAAAAAAAAAAAAAAAAACTTTTTATTTTTTTTTGAGACTGAGTCTTGCTCTGTCACCCAGGCTGGAGTGCAGTACCACAATCTTGGCTCAGTGCAACCTCTGCCTCTCGGGTGCAAGCGATTCTCTTGCCACAGCCTCCAGAGTAGCTGGGATTACAGGTGCCCACCACCATGCCCAGCTAATTTTTGTATTTTTAGTAGAGATGGAGTTTCACCATGTTGGCCAGGCTGGTCTCAAACTCCTGACCTCAAGTGGTCCACCCACCTCAGCCTCCCAAAGTGCTAGGATTACAGGTGTGAGCCACCACACCTGGCCTAAAAAAAAAAAATTGTTTTAAGAAAAATCTAATGCAAGACACCCGAAATGAAAAAATATTTTAAAAAAAGAAAAACAAGAGACAAATGTTTTGAAGGCTGTTATCCCTAAGAGATAGATATGCCAAGTGCCACCTGCATTCCTGCTTTCACAGCATCACCCTTTTAACCTGGCAGTATTCAGGTACTAACAAAGTTCTTGTCTTCTCGTGGCCCTGCCCACTGATTCCCCAGAAGAAAGCTCTTATAAACTCTCAGGGAAGTTAAACCCAGAGCATGACCCATAGACTAGAATCTTCACAAACATTGGCAATTCTGCCCTTTCTTTACCTAGCTAGCTATATACCACCTACTCAATTTCTAAGTTGATCGCCTTTAACATTCATATATAAATAGCTATTGAACAATAATAACCCGGCTGATTGAAGAAAAAAAATAAGAGGATACCCATTCAAAGGTAATTAATATCTCACTGCAGACAGGTATAGGGGTCGCCTACAAACATGAGGGCTGGCATAGTAAGCACAGCTGGTTACCAGCAGTGTGAAGAAAGTGAGATGACTCTGATACATGGTGTTAGTCACTGTCTTCCCATTCAAGTTGCTGTGGCCCACAGAGGCCAGTGGACCAGGCACTGGGTGAATCAAGGAAAAATAGTAATAATGATAAGATGAGGATAATTATGACGATTTTTACTACTACAAGGTATTCAGTGCATTTTTTGCCACTGTGCTAAGAATAAACATGCTTTCATTTAACTCACATAGTAATCCTCCAAGATGAGTATTATCATTCGTATTTTACCAAAGTGTAGGGAGCGGGACTAACTCTCCTGAGATCAGACAGCTGGCAGGAAGCAGAGACCTGGTCCAGGCCTGGTTGGCCTGACTCCAGGAGCCCATGCTCTTAACTGCCACACTGACCAGGAAAGAAGAAATTGGACCTCAAAAAAATAATAAAAATAATAAAAGTAAACAGTCTGATGGATCTTAACCTAATCATTCATTGAAAAAAATTAGTCTTTTGCATCAGCAGCCATATAAGAACCTTCCCAGTGTTCTTCCACCTATGCAAAAGAAAAAAAGGATGGAAGTGCCTGACAGGGATGGGAAAGACGTGCAAGAAAACGGGAGAAAAAGAGATTGAAAGGAGAGGGATGGCAAAACTAAAATCAAGTAATAAACAAAACTGCATCCCCGAGGGTCTCCCAGATTCACCCCTGGGGTTCAGCCAGGCTGAGGACACAGCTATTTTTTTTTGTTTTGTTTTGAGATAAAGTCTCGCTCTGTCTCCCAAGCTGGAGTCAGTGGCGCAATCTTGGCTCACTGCAACCTCCGCCTCCCGGATTCAAGGGATTCTCCTGCCTCAGCCTCTCAAGTAGCTGGGACTACAGGCGCGCGCCACCACACCCGGCTAATTTTTGTATCTTTAGTAGAGGCGGGGTTTCACCATATTGGCCAGGCTGACCTCGTGATCCGCCTGCCTCGGCCTCCCAAAGTGCTGGGATCACAGGCATGAGCCACCACGCTCAGCCCAGACAGCGCTGTTTATAAGCCACACAGACCTGGGCTTCAAATCCTGACTCTGCTAATTATCGGCACAGGGAAGGAGAGGTACCAGGTCTGGGGACTCAACAAAGATGTGTTTGATGAAAGGAATGGCTGCAGACAAGTTACTTAAGCTCAGTTTCCCAATCTGTAAGGTAGTGGGTCCTAAAACCTGCCTGTAGGGCTGGCGCGGGCCATCTCAGGAACAGGTGGCCAGGGAGGGCTTGGCCAGAGGAATGATTATCATGTCTGTGACTCCCTTCCTTGGCCACCCACCCCCGCCCCTGCCCCTGAGCACACTGATCTGCACTGCCAACTTGCCTCTCTCCCCACCCTTGTCCCCACCACAACTGCGACATCCTCAAGGGCAAGAATTCTGTCTCTGCTATTTTGTCTCTTACATGCCTCCATAGCCATGCCCAGCCCCCATCAGCTGAGGGAATGGTCTGGTTCCTGGGGAAGGCGACATTGGCAGAGGACGCACCTGGTCACTGCGGGCGATTCCATAGCGCAGCTCGTTCACAAAGTGCTCGCAGTTCTCACTGGTCAGCTTGTAGAGCACCTCCTGCCCCACCAGCTCCTCCGCCCGCTGGATGATTTTGCTGCAGGGCAGTGGCGAGTACTTGTCATCATGTTTGTTGTTGACCTGGTACTTGTCACTCCCGGCCACATCATACAGCAGTTCCTTCTTCACGATGGCCTTGTCAGTCAGGGCAGACATGACGCTGGCTGCACCAGCTCCTGCGACCTCACCTGTGGATCCACAAAGAGAAAACAGAAGGATTGGTCCTGGGAAAGGCCACCAAGGCTCAGAGCTGGCCCCAGCCGGGCATCTGACCTTGCACCATCCACAAAGGATAAGCAACATGTGGAAGGGTCAGATGCGTGGCTGTGGGCCTTTGGGGAAGGTGCATGTGGTCTCTGGGCCCTAGTTTCCTTATCTAAAATGAAAGAGGGTGAAGTTCCATGATTTATTTTGATTTTTTTCTTACTCTAGAGAAGCTGGTCTTCTGTACCTCATGACACTGAAGTGGCCCCCTTGGTTATGCAAATACAAGCCAAGAGCATCCTCATCTACCTGGGAAGAGAAGATGGGAGCCTTTTTTCTTTTTTTTTTTTTTTTTGAGAGGGAGTCTCACTCCAGCCCAGGCTGGAGTGCAGTGGCACAATCTCGGCTCATGGCAGCCTCTGCCTTCCTAGTTCAAGCAATTCTCCTGCCTCAGCCTTCCAAGTAGCTGAGACTACAGGTGCTCACCGCCATGCCCAGCTAGTTTTTTGTTGTTGTTGTTGTTGTTGTTGTTGTTGTTGTTGTATTTTTAGTAGACACAGGGCTTCACCATGTTGGCAAGGAATATCTCGATCTCTTGACCTCGTGATCCACCTGCCTCGGCCTCCCAAAGTGCTGGGATTACAGGCTTGAGCCACAGCGCCTGGCCTATGGGAATCTTTTGTGATGGCATCTGGGCTATACCTACTTGACCACACAAAAACATGGCTGGGTTTTCGGGGGTCCCAGCCCTTCTGTAAACAGAGGGACCAAAACACACAGCTGTCCCCCTAGCTATGATGCTAAGGAGGCCCAGTGGGTACACCGACACAGCCCAGGCCAAGGCCCAGGGCAAGGAAGGGCCACAAATCTCCAGAAATGAAATGATCTTGAAGACAAAGAGGCTGGCTTCGACATGAAGAGCAGGATGGTGGACAGGGGAAGCTGATGCCAACACAGACTGGCCATTCCTCCCAACCCAAACAACCTGTACAGTGCCAGGAAAGGCATGTGCTGGGTATGATGATGGAAAAAGTGGGTATGAGCTGGGCACGGTGGCTCACGGATGTAATCCCAGCACTCTGGGAGGCCAAGGCAGGCAGATTACTTAAGCCCAGGAGTTTCAGACAAGCCTGGGCAACATGATAAAACTCCATCTCTACATAAAATACAAAAACTAGCCATGTGTGGTGGTGTGCAACTGTGATCCCAGCTACTTAGAAGGCTGAGGCAGGAGGATCACTTGAGCCCTGGAGGTTGAGGCTGCAGCGAGCCAAGATTGTGCCACTGCACTCCAACCTGGACAACAGAGTGAGATCTTGCCTTAGGGAAAAAAGAAGAAAAAGCAGGTATGCACTCAAGAGATGAACCTGAGCAGCCAGGGATATATCAAACAGCCACTGTGGCCCCGTCACGATCAAGGCCCCCAGGGAGCCACAGCAGCACCCTATTATACTAGGCAGGACCAGTCTTCAACAGTGGCATCCATGTGACAGCAACAAGCATCGATAAGAAAGGCTGATGAGATTCCAGGTCCTGCTCTGCTCGGCATTCCAAAGACCACTAAACCTTTTCCGCCTGAGTGCAATGCCAAGATATCAGAAACTCAGGGAATTCAGACTTGCTAGGAATAGGGCATGTGGTGCTTGGAGGAGTCACTGAAGGAAATCAAAGAGAGGGTGCCTTATCTGAGTGCTGACTCTGTGGGAAGGATGAGCTTCTGAGGCCCACCCAGCCTCAGCTCCCGGGCAAAGTAGGTGACAGCGCTGGGACTCACAGGAGGCAAGCAAGTTGCCTAGAGCCCAAAATTAAAGGAGGTACCAAATCTCAGGGCCACGCAAGTGCAGAGTCAACAACCAAGAGTGAGGACATCCTTAAACTTGTATCTAGATGCCACCCAGAACACGAGTACCCTGTGCTCAAGCTGGCAGTCAGAAGCTCTGGGTTCTGACCTCAGCACATCACTGACCAGCTGAGTGATCTGGAGCTGTCACTTTACTTTGCTCCAGAAATCCCCAAATATACACTAAAATTGATGCACAAATACATATCAATATAGTAATTTAAAGTTCCTTCTTTTTTTTTTATTTTGAGACAGAGTCTCGCTCTGTTGCCCAGGCTGGAGTGCAGTGGCATGATCTCGGCTCACTGCAGTCTCCTTCTCCTGGGTTCAAGCGATTCTTGTGCCTCAACCTCCTGAGTAGCTGGGACTACAGAGGCACATCAACACGTTCAACTAATTTTTGTATTTTTAGTAAAGATGGGGTTTCACCATGTTGGCCAGGCTGGTCTTGATCTCCTGAACTCAAGTGATCCACACACCTCGGCCTCCCAAAGTGCTGGGATTACAGGTATGAGCCATCACACCCAGCCTAAAGTTCCTTCTTTTAAAAAGTCTACTAAAGAAAATATGAAGTGAACAGTCGCAGAAAGGGCATGTGGATATGGCAATCGATCAGTGACTGGATTTGGGGACAGCATGGACTGGGCAGTGCAGCATTGTAGCTAAGGGCACAGAATCAAGCCAGACTGCCTGGGTTCGGGTCCTGCCTGCCCCCTTACCCATTATGCAACTTTGGGCATGCTTCTTAACTTCTCTGAGCCCCAGTTCCTTGTAGGATAGGGACAGAAACAGTCCCTTCTGCATGGGTAGCTGTGAGGATTAAAGGGGTTGGCCACAGAAGATGCTTTCACTGGTGTGTGGCACAGGGTGGGCACTTCAGCAAGCCCATAAGCTTCCTCCCAACTCTAATTTCTACAATGTTCTCAGTAGCAGGAGGTCAGTCCTCCTTGCCTCATCTATCCCACATGACTCCTGTGAAGCTCAAGTGAGATGCAGGTAGAAGCATCTTTTCCTGTGAAGAAGCATCACTGACCCAATGATCTGTGACACAACTGTCCCCTGTCCACATGGGTGCTTGTCATGCCTTCCCCCACCCTCTATCTACCACATACACCTGCTCAGTGCAGCCAATCAATATACTGAGGCCCTACTAGGTGCCAGGAATTGTGCGAGGTGCTGGAGTCAGTGACATCACCTGGACAGCAGGCCTGCCCTCAAGCAACTCCCACGCTACTGAGAAGACACGGACAGCGAACAAATACGCAAAATGAGATACTTGCAGGTACCCACAGACACTATGGAAAGACAGAGTGAAGTGACACGGCGAAGATTCCCAGGAGAGGCTGCCAGAGCCTTTCCTTACACCACCTGGGTCTGTCCTTTCCTTGGGAGGACACCCCAAGGAAAGGGTGTCTGAGCTGAGGCCTGAATGACGAAGCATCTAGAGCAGAAGGAACCGCAGGAACAAAGCCTGCAGGGAGAAGCAGCGTGGCACGCCAACATGGCTGCAGTCTGGACGCCCAGGAAAGGGGGAGGAGAAAGACGAGTCCCAAAGACACAGACCAGGCCGGGCCCTACAGGGCAAAGCACTGACTTTTTTGTTTTGTTTTGTTTCCGTTTGTTTTGGTTTTGTTTTTTTGGTTTTTTTTGAGACGGGTTTCACTCTGTCACCCAGGCTGGAATGCAGTGGCACAATCTCAGCTCACTGCAGCCTCTGCCGGTTGCTCAAGCCTCAGCCTCCGAGGAGACAGGACTACACTGGTGCATCACCATGCCCAACTAATTTTTGTATTTTTCATAGAGACAGGGTTTTGCCATGTTGGCCAGGCTGGTCTCCAACTCCTGATCTCAGGCAATCTACCCGCCTCAGCTTCCCAAAATACTGAATACTGGGATTACAGGTGTGAGCTACCACACCCGGCCTCGATTTACACTTTCTTTTTTTTTTTTAAGATGGACTTTCGCTCTTGTCACCTAGGCTGGAGTGCAGTGGCACAATCTCAGCTCACTGCAACCTCCACCTTCCGGGTTCAAGTGATTTTCCTGCCTCAGCCTCCCAAGTAGCTAGGATTACAGGTGCCCACCACCACGCCCAGATAAGTTTCTATATTTTTAATAGAGACCAGGTTTCACCATGTTGGCCAGGCTGGTCTCAAACTCCTGATCTCAGGTGATCTGCTCGCCTCAGCCTCCCAAAGTGCTGGGACTACAGGCATGAGCCACTGTGCCCGGCCCCATTTACACTTTCTAACAATCACACCAGCTGCCTATGAATGAGGAACTGGCCGTGAATGGCAAGAGGCAGAGAGACCAGACAGAAGTGGCAGTGCCGCCGGGCGAGGGAGGGCGGTCACTTACACCAGGGGCCCTGCAGTGGGGATGGTAAGAAGTGGACAGAGCTGGGTCTGTTTCAGAGATGAAGCCAACAGGATTCCCTGATGGATTAGACATGGGCTGTAAAGGATCAAGAACGACTCCTAGGCTTTAGGCCTGAGCCGCTGAATGGCGTCTTCCACTGGAGCCTCCCATTTGGGGCACAGCAAATTGAAGATGCCAGGTGGACACCCAAGAGCAGTTACCAAGTAGGAGGTTATGCAAGTCTGAAGCTGAGGGGGGATCTAAATTGAGGGTTTGAGTTAAGAGACATTGACAAATAGAAGGCATTGGAAGATAAGAAACCCAGTGAGGTCACCTGAGCTTGATGTAGGGACGTGGGAGAGGAGGAGGAACCCACACAAGAGACCAAGAAAAAAGGGCCCAGCGGGAGAGGAGGAAAGTCAGGTGCCAGGTGGACAGCAGGGAGGTCACTGGCGTCCAAGGCTGCAGAGAAGCCGAGTCAGCTGTGACAGGACTCGGCTTTGGCAAGATGTGGAAAAGCCTTTTCCTACCCTGAGACCTGCTCTGGCAGTGGGGGGAAAGAAAGAGAGTCTGAGAGCAAAACTCAGTCTCAAAAAAAAAGAAAAGAAAAAAATGGGTGTGAATAGAGGGGACAGAGGCAGAATGGGAAGTGAGGAGCCGACAAAGCTGTGATGTCATCTGTGCTGTGAGGCGTTAACCAGGGGAGGACGTGAGGCAGGGTGTTGGTCTGATCAACTGGAGATATTACAGCTGTCGCTATGTTGACAGGAATGACTCAGCTGGGAGGGAAAAAAATGACAATACAGAAGGAGGCGGGGAATTTGAGGAGCAAAGTGCTTATGAAAGGAAGAGGAGGGGGTTGGGGGCACACGGGTAAGAGGCTCAGCGTGGGGAAGATGACAGCTACTCCGGTGACTTCTGATAGGGTGTAGAGACAGAGACTCTGGTTACTTCAGATAGGTGAGGCCACTACTTAGAATTAAAGGGGTACACAAAAGACATGCTCAAGGACCAGGTGCCGTGTCTCAGGCCTGTAATCCCAGCACTTTGGGAGGCCAAGGAGGGTGGATCACTTAAGTTCAGGAGTTCGAGACCAGCTAGGCCAACATGGTGAAACCCCTGTCTCTACTAAAAATACAAAACTAAGCCAGGCGTGGTGATGCACACCTGTAATCCCAGCTACTCCAGAGGCTGAGGCAGAAGAATTGCTTAAACACAGGGGCGGAGGTTGCAGTGAGCCGAGACCGTGCCACTGTACTCCAGCCTGGGCGACAGAGCAAGACTTTGTCTCAGGGAAAAAAAAAAAAAAATGAATGTTCGTAGCAGGTCTATTCATAGCAGTCAAAACTTGCAATGAGCCTGGCACCAGAAAAATGGACGATAAATTGTAGCATATTCATATAACAGAAAATACACAGCAATGAAAAAGAACTCCCACTACTCACAGCAGCATGGATGACTCACAAAGGCATGATGTCTGCTAAAAGAAGCCAGACACAAAAGAGCACAGGCTGTGTGACTCCTCTTCTATGAAGTTCTAGAACGGACGGAACTCATCTATGGCAGGGAAAGCTAGAATGGTGGTTGCCTGGGGCGAGGGGTGGGGAGAGGACATTGTAGAGGCAAGAGAGAGCCTCTCAGGGTAAGTGGCACCATGGAAACGCTCTAGAAGTTCATCTGGGGCATTGTAACTTGGATGGGTTTTTTTTTTTTTTTTTTTTT
>NW_016107924.1:667326-670863 GCF_001604975.1 Cebus imitator | reverse complement strand
AAAAAAAAAAAAAAAAAGAGTTGAGTGTGTTGCATACAAAGTCACAGCATAAAAAACACATCAAAGCAGAGCTCCTCCTTCAGATGCCCCCTCAATCCCTCTAAAGCAGCAGTCCCCAACCTTTATAGCACCAGGGACTGGTGTCATGGAAGACAATTTTTCCATGGACTGGGCAGCGGGGAGGGATGGTCTCAGGATGATTCAAGCACATTACATTCATTGTGAATTTTATTTCTATTACTATCACATCGTAATATATAATAAAATAATCATACAACTTACCATAATGCAGAATCATTAGGAGCCCTGTTCCTGCAACTAGACAATCCCATCTGGGGTGATGGGTGACAGTGACAGATCATCAGGCATTAGATCCTCATAAGGAGTGATATGGTTTGGCTCTGTATCCCCACCCAAATCTCATGTCAAACTTTAATTCCCACATGTCGGAGAGGGACTTTTGTGGGAAGTGACTGAATCACGGGAGCAGATTTCCCCCATGTTGTTCTTGTGATAATGCGTGAGTTCTCACAAGATCTGATGGTTTAAAAGTGTGGCACTCCCCCACCTCCTGCCACCATATAGGACCTGCCTTGCTATCCCTTCACCTTCCGCCATGATGGTAAGTTTCCTGATGCCTCCCTAGCCATGCAGAACTGTGAGTCAATGAAACCTCTTTTCTTTATAAATTACCCAGTCTCAAGTAGTTCTTTATAGCAATGTAAAAACAGACTAATATAAGGAGTGTGCAACCTAGATCCCTGGTGTGTGCAGTTCACAGTAGGGTTTGTGCTCCTATGAGAATCTAATGCTGCTGATGATCTCACAGCAGGTGGAGCTCAAGTGGTAATGAGAGCAATGGGGAGCGGCTGTAAATACAGATGAAGTTTCACGCACTTGCCCACCACTCACCTTCTGCTGTGCAGCCCAGTTCCTAACCAGTACCAGTCCATGGCCTGGATGCTGGGGACCCCTACTCTAAAGAACCCCTGGGGTTCCAGGCCGGGTGCAGTGGCTCATGCCTATAATCCCAGCACTTTGGGAGTGCAAGGCAGGCAGATTGCCTGAGCTCAGAATTTCAAGACCAACATAGGCGCAGTGAAACCCTGTCTCTACTAAAATACAAAAAATAGCCAGGTGTGGCAGCATGCACCTGTGATCCCAGCTACTCAGAGGGCTGAGACAGGAGAATCACTTGACCCTGGGAAGCAGAGGTTGCAGTGAGCCCAGATCGCACCACTGCACTCTAGCAGATGGCTGGAGCTACAGAGCAAGGCTCTGTCTCAAAAAAAAAAAGAAGAAGAAGGACCCCTGGAGGTTCCAAGGAGCAGACCTTGAACGCACGGCCCCATACCAAACTGCCCCTCATCAAGATTCTTGTAGCACTCAGAGACAACTGCAGTAGAGAAGCAAGAAGAATGTCGGGGTTACCTGTTACCCACAGTTCCCCAGTCCCTCTCTTCCCAGCCCCTGGGGCCCAGCACAGTGGAGGTCCTGTGTGCCCTTACTTGGAGGGGCCAGGTGGACAACATATCCATCGCCAACGTAGATGGCCCAGTGTCTGTAGAAAGGGCGAAATATCTCAATCAGGTCTCCAGGCTTCGGCTCTGGCTGCAAAACCAAGAACAGGGCTGTTAGAGGCAGTATGAGATTGTGGAACCAGGGCAGGGCTCAGTTAGGAAGGTGCAGCTGAGTGGTGCCCAGCTATGAGCTCAACAGAACACATGCCCTGAGCCCTGCCCTGCCAGGTCCAATGCCAGTCCAACTTCACAAGCTTGTGACCCAGACTTGCATGCACCACAGGCCCGTCTTCTGTTAATACAAACTGCCAAGTGCAAATCTAAAAGGTTTCCTCATGAGCTGAAGTCTCTGCCTTATTATTTCTAGGAATATTCTTTACTGAACTCTTACTCTGAGCCAAGCACTCCACTCAGTGTTTTATAAGATGGCTCAATAAATCCACACAAGCATCCAGCAATGAACCCCATTTTATGGATGAGGAAATCAAGGCCTAGAAATGCAAAAGAATTTGTGCAAAGACACATAGCTCATGAGTGACCTGGCCGGGACTGAATGCCCCACTGGCTGATTCCCAGCCCAGTTTGACCATCAACTGTTACAGAAACACCATCAGTTATATGATAGAGCTGCCCATCTGGGGTCCAGGCCAGAGGCTGCCAGATCTGGAGGGCATCCCACAGACATTCCCCACCCTGGCCTGGGCCTGATGGAGAATTGATATCAGTCCCCAGCAGTAATGCCCCCTGGCAGCTCAGCCTGATACTGAGGTGTGTGAGTGCACATTGAGTATGTGTGTGAGGGTGGATGCAGGAGTGTGAGACTACGTGTGAGTGTGAGTATGTGCGTGGGAGGGAGTGCGTGTGTGGGAAGGGGAAAGTAGGGAGGGCACAGTAAATGTTCTCACCCTGTTAGGGGAGCATGGGGCAGAGTTTGAGAAAATTTCAGAGAGGTTCAAGATCATGTCCATTCAATATTATCCACATCCCAGCATCAGACCTTGCACTAAGTGCTGGGGGAGGGGGAGTTCTGACTCTCACCAGAATCAGGGGTAACAACCTTCTCTGGTCCAGGCCAACTTTAAACACCTTTAATGAGTAAAGAAATCAAGCTTTTAGAACACCTAGAGACACAGCCCATCAGGGGGTGTTCTGGCCCCTTCATCTTTTGCTGGAGTCTTCAGCTACAGTTAGCGCTGAATTGCCCTCAGAACAGTGAAGATATAGGGTGGGGGCTCTGGCTTGCTTGTACCTAGGGGCAGATCTGTAGGGGTTTGCCGACATCTCACCACCAAGCTTGGTGGGCCGACCAGAGAGATTCCATCAAGGATGAGGCATGGGGGGGACTCATCCTTGGATAACCTCTCCTAGGCACAAATGATGGACAGTGGGTAATAGCCAATCACAACTCTATAAAGCCTATGAAGGAGGGTCAAGGGCCAATTCGCTTATTATTTCACAGAAACATGAAAACTACAAACAGGTAGCACACGTGGCAGGGAATTTTACAGATAAATCATGCTCTTTTGTTGCAGTAAATATAATTTATCTTCCAAAATAGAGGGTACCCAGTTCTTACTAAGAACCTATTTCAGAACAATGGGCAATGGTCGTGATTTATGAATCCCACTGTTTTCCAGGAAAAAAGGAGTATTCATTGTTTGGGGGATTCAAGAATCCCAAAAAGGAATTTAAACAGGGATCTCCCCAAACAGACGAGGACATGAAAACTGGGCAGGTACCCAGCCCTGAGGGAGGCTGCAGGTTGGAAAAGGGGGTGGTGTGGACGTCAGTAAGACCACGTCGAGTAATAAGCAGCCAGCAAAATGCAGAGCCAAGGAGCTCACCTGCTCCACATAAATACCAATGAGAGGAGCCCTCACATAGAACATGCTGCTTTTTTTTTTTTCTTTTTGAGACATGATCTCACTCTGTTGTCCAGGCTGGAGTGCAGTGGCACTATAACGGCTAACTGCAGCCTCGACTTCCCCAGGCTCAGGTCATCCTCCCACCTCTGCCT
>NW_016107924.1:665577-667241 GCF_001604975.1 Cebus imitator | reverse complement strand
TTTTTAGTAGAGACAGGATTTTGCCATGTTGCCCAGACTGGTCTCAAACTCCTGGGCTCAAGGGATCCTCCCACCTCAGCGTCCCAAAGTGCTGGGATTACAGACATGCACCATCACACCCAGCCCCATGCTGCATTAATTCAGAACTTATTGCAATGACAAAAAATAATTTACAATATTACAATAGTTCAGGCAGAAAAAGTATTCTGTTATCTACCAAAAAAAGAGTGAAAAAGTCATACCCAAAAAGCCACATACTGTATGTTCCATCTACATGTCATTCCAGAACAGACATAACCAGAGCATGGAAAATTGATCCAGGATTGTCACAGGGGTTGAGGATAGGGTCTGACTACCAAGAGGCATGAGGGAATTTCAGGGGTAAACTCAGAATCTCTCTCTGTCGCCCAGGCTGGACTGCAGTGGTGCTATCTTGGCTCAATGCAACCTCCACCTTCCAGGTTCTAACAATTTTCCTGCCTCAGCCCCTTGAGTAGCTGGGACTACAGGTGCATGCCACTACGCCCTGGCTAATTTTTTGTATTTCAGGAGAGACAGGGTTTCACCGTGTTGCCCATGCTGGTCTTGAACTCCTGAGCTCAGGCAGTCCACCCACCTTGGCCTCCCAAAGTGCTAAGATTACAGGTGTGAGCCACCATGCCTTTACTCTTCTACATCTTGTTTGTGGCAACGGTTCTGCAATTATATGTGTTCATTAAGACTCACAGAAGTAAACACTGAAAGGGTAAATTATCACAATTTTTTTAAAGAATCTAAATTTTAAAAATAAATACAAATTAAACCAAATTTTAAATAATTTTTAAATATTTATTTTCAGTTTGGAAGGAAAAAAGCTGTAAGTTTGTTTTTTTTTTTTTTTGACACTCAGCCAAATTGCCTATTCTTTGTAAGAGCAAGAGATACATATTTCCAGGTCGGGTGCGGTGGCTCACACCTGCAATCCCAGCACTTTGGGAGGCCGAGGCGGGTGGATCACCTGAAGTTGGGAGTTTGAGACCAGCCTGACCAACATGGAGAAAGCCTCTCTCTAGAAAAAATTGAATATTAGCCTGGGCAACAAGAGTGAAACTCCATCTCAAAACAAAGAAAGAGAGAGATACATATTCCCAAGCACAACACAAATTATGCTCAGGCTCAACACATACTCCACTCAAGAAAACTTCGTTTTGAAAATGAAGTAAAAGACAGTGGGCCACCCATGGAGAACTACACACTAGTGAGGAGCAAGGACTCAGTGTTCACATGGCAACTTGGATATCTCTAAAAGACATTACTGAGTGGAAAAATGGGGATGAGCTCTGTCACACAACGCCACTTAGATAAGTTAAAGATACCTGGCCAGGTGCAGTGGCTCACGCCTGTAATCCCAGCACTTTGGGAGGCCGAGGCGGGTGGATCACCTGAGATCAGGAGTTCAAAACCAGCCTGGCCAACATGGTGAAACCCGACCTCTACTAAAAGTTCAAAAATTAGCTGGGCGTGGTGGTAGCCCTTGTAATTCCAGCTACTCATGAAGCTGAGGCTGGTGAATTGCTTGAACCCAGGAAGTGGAGGTTGCAGTGAGCGGAGATCGCACCATTGCACTGGGTGACAAGCGAAACTCTGTCTCAAACAAAAGAAAAAACTCCGTCTCAAAAAAAAAG
>NW_016107924.1:655785-665557 GCF_001604975.1 Cebus imitator | reverse complement strand
GGGCACAGTGGCTCACTCCTGTAATCCCAGCACTTTGGGAGGCCAAGGCAGGCAGATCACTTGAAGTCAAAAGTTTGAGACCAGCCTGGCCAATACTGTGAAATCCCCCCCCGCCACTGTCTCTACTAAAAATACAAAACTTAGCTAGGCGTGGTGGTACACACCTGTAATCCCAGCTACTTAGGAGGCTGAGGCAGGAGAATCACTTGAACCCAGGAGGCGGAGGTTGCAGTGAGCTGAGATCACCCCACTACCCTCCATCCTGAGTGACAGAGTGAGATTCTGTCTCCAAAAAAAAGAATGATTAAAGGGAACTAATAAATACACAAACACACAAGAGAGGGGGGTCTTGAAGGGACCAGCAAGGACAGGGTGCTGTGAACTGAAGATATAAATAATTCACCTCTACCGCTAAGATCCACCTAGAAAAACAAGTACTTACCATTATACACATCATCCATCTCAGCTGAATCAAAACTAAGAATGCAAAAACTCATGTTCTAAATTTAGAAGCGTAAAAACTGCAGTTCATGGGCCAAATTTGGACCTCTGCCTGTTTCCATCTGGCCTGACTGCAAGCTAAGAATGGTTTGTACCTTTTTTTAAGATGCGTGGGGGAAAAGTCAAAAGAGAAATCCTATTTTGTGACACATGAAAATTATATGAAATTCAAATTTCAGTGTCCATAATGCTTGGGTGGAACACCGCCAGGCCCATACATTTACACTGCGTCTGTCCTGAGTCCTCTCTGCAACAGCAGGCTTGAGTAGCTGTGACAGGACCATATCGCCTGCAAGATCTAAAATATTTACTATCATAGCCACGTGCAACGGCTCATACCTGTAATCCCAGCACCTTGGGAGGCCAGGGCGGGCAGGTCACTTGAGGTCAGGAGTTCGAGACCAGCCTGGCCAACTTGGTGAAACCTCGTCTCTACTAAAAAATATAAAAATTAGCCAGGTGTGGTGGCACACTCCTGTAGTCCCAGCTACTCGGGAGGCTGAGGCATGAGAATCTCTTGAACCCAGAGGCAGAGGCTGCAGTGAGCCAAGATCATGCCACTGCACTCCAGCCTGGACGACAGAGCAAGACTCAATCTCAAATAAATAAATAAATAAATAAATAAAAGAATAAAATGTTTACTATCTGCCCCTTTACAGAAAAAGTTTGCTGACCCCTATTGTAAAAGAGCCTACAGTGATTCCAGGAATGCCACTGCACTGCCTCATCAGGCCGTTTTCTGTTCCAGGAACAAAATCAGGGCCAGCAGAGCGCCTGGGAAGGGAACTGCCTCCTCCACAGCAAAGTTCAGGGGACCCGCAGCCCACACAGTGACCAAGGCTCTCCCACACAGCTCCCGCAACAACAGTGGCAGGGCTGAGGCTGCACCCACGGGATTTCAGAACAAAAAGCCTTTATCTCTCCACAAAAGCAGCATTACGAAAAGCTGCATAGCAACCATTTCCCTTAGTAAGCAAACTAGGAGCAATTTCTGGTCTCTGAAATTCATATTTAAAAAACAACAACCTGGGGCTGAGTGTGGTGGCTCACAATTGTAATCCCAGCACTTTAAGAGGCCGAGGCGGGCGGATCACCTGAGGTCGGGACTTTGAGACCAGCCTGACCAACATGGAGAAACCCTGTCTCTACTAAAAATACAAAAAATTAGCCAGGCATGGTGGCACATGCTTGTAATCCCCAGCTACTCAGGAGGCTGACACAGGAGAATTGCTTGAACCTGGGAGGTAGAGGCTGCAGTGAGCCAAGATCATGCCATTGCACTCCCACCTAGGCAACAAAAGCAAAAAACTCTGTCTCAAAAAAAAAAAAAAAAAAAAACCTGGATGCTGGGCTTAATACCTAGGTAATAGGGTTGATCTGTGTAGCAAACCACCATGGCACACGTTTACCTTTGTAACAAATCTGCACATCCTGCAGTTCCACACCCTGGAACTTAAAACTTGAAGAAAAATAAATAAATAAAATAAAATAAAATAAACAACTATCAATAAGGACTAGTTAAGTGAATTATCCTATACACACACACACACACACACACACACACACACACACACACACAGGCATTAGAGAGAGCACCGTGAATTTACATGAGCAGACATGGAAATATTAAGTGAGAAAAGCAATTGAAAGACATTATTATTCCATTGTTGCTTAAAATATCTTTAGGCCAGGCATGGTGGCTCATGACTGTAATTCCAGCACTTTGGGAGGCCGAGGTGGGTGGATCACTTGAGGTCAAGAGTTCAAGACCAGCCTGACCAACATAGCAAAACCTAGTGTCTACTCAAAATACAAAAATTGGGCATAGTGGCACACACCGGTAGTCCCAGCTACTCGAGAAGCTGAGGCAAGAGAATCGCTTGAATCGGGAAGGCAGAGGTTGCAGCGAGCTGAGATCCCGCCCCTGCACTCCAGCCTGGGCAACAGAGCAAGACTCCATCTCAATAAACAATTTTTTTATGCATTTATACATAAAATGTATTATACACTACATATGAGCTAAGGAAAATAACCAAGCTGATGTATATTACATACACAACAGTGAGTGGTTGAGATTCAGGAGCTTTTATATTCTGTTATATTATTTTATTGTTTGAATTTTCATTAATATGAATTACTTTGACAATAAGAATGTTAAAAAGTATTTAAAGGGGAAAAATTACTCATGTTGATGAACTTGCAGTTTTTAAGTTGGGAAATGTAGATACCATCTGTTGCCAAACCTAATGAAACTGTCTCTCAATTAAAGGTATCAATTTTGTTTTTGATTCTTTTCTAGGCCAGGCGCAGGGGCTCACACCTGTAATCCCAGCATTTTGGGAGGTCAAGGAGGATGGATCATTTGAAGTCAGGAGTTCAAGAACAGCCTGGCCAACATGGTGAAACCCTGTCTCTACAAAAAATACAAAAATTAGCCACGCGTGGCGGTGTATGCCTGTGGTCCCAGCTACTCAGGAGGCTGAGGCTGGAGAATCGCTTGAACCCGGAGGCAGAGGTTGCAGTGAGCCCAGATGGTGCTATTGCACTCCAGTGTGGGCGACAGAGCAAGACTGTCTAAAAAAAAAGTTGACAACAAAAAAGAAAGAAAGAAAATTTTTTTTTAATATTTTATAGTTTTCCAAAATGTTTAAATAAGTATGTGTTCATTTTAGAATCAAAAATCAAACTAAGACTTGACAAAATCAGTGGTAATCCATACTATCACTATTATGTAATAACAAAATACACACAAGCAAAAAGACTAGAAAGGTCTATAGCAACGTGCAAATGGATATTCCCTCTGGGTGCTAGGTGCTAGGGCTATGCATGGTTTTTGGGATAATTTTTGCTTCCTTCTGTTTCTCTACATATTCCAGGTCTTCTGCCATGAGTATCTTTAAGTTTACAGCATGCTTCTGAACATTTTATTGTGAACAATTTTCAAACATTCAAAGTTGAGGCCGGGCACAGTGGCCTGTAATCCCAGCACTTTAGGAGGCCAAGGTGGGTGGACCACCTGAGGTCAGGAGTTCAAAATAAGCCTGGCCAATTTGGTGAAACCCCGTCTCTGCTAAAAATACAAAAAAAAAATTAGCCAGGCATGGTGGCAGGCACCTGTAATCCCAGCTACTTGGGAGGCTGAGGCAGGAGAATCTCTTAAACTGGGAGACTGAGGTTGCAGTGAGCCCAGATTGCACCACTGCACTCCAGCCTGGGCAACAAGAGTAAGACTCTGTCTCAAAAACACAAAAAAGGGGATTCTGCCAAGATGGCTGAATAGGAACAGCTCCAGAGCACAGTTCTTAGCAAGAGAGACACAGAAGGCAAGTGATCTCATTTCCAACTGAGGTACCAGGTTCATTTCAATGGGACTGGTTGGACAGTGGGTGTAGACCAAGGAGAGCAAACCAAGCCAGGGCAGGACACTGCCTCACCCCAGAAGTGCAACTGGCCAGAGGATCGGGGACTTTCCCTCCTGCCCCGCACTTCCAGTTCAGATACTGTGCTTCTCCCATGGCCTCTGCAACCCACAGACCAGGAGATCCCCACAAGCGCCACTAGTTATCAGCACACATCTGAGCCAGTGCCTCAAGTTGTTGGCACAGATCTGGGCGGGCATTTTGACTAGCACCAAGATCACCTACAGGACAGAGCTACCCACTCCCCAGAAAGAGGGGGAGCTGAAAGCAGGGAGACAGGTGATATAGTTGGGTGGGTCCCACCCCCACAAAGACCAACAAACTGAAGCCGTCTCATTTTAGAGTTTTGCAGCCAGCAAACCAGTTTGAGCTCGACCCGGAACGATTGAGCTCAGTGGGGGGGAAGGGCATCTGCCATTACTGAGGCAGGTCTAAACCTACCCATGTAAACAAAATCCAGAGGAAGCTTACACAGCGGCTGGACTGAGTCTGTGACAGCCCAACGGTGCCTCTGCAGGCAGACATGGAACAGACTGCCTCCTCAAGCAGCTCCCTGACCCCTGTATAACCAAAAAGACACCTCATGCAAGACAGCTCTGGTTGACACCTGGTGGATACCCTTCTGGGACAAAGCTACCAGCGGAAAGATCGGGCAGCAATCCTTGCTGTTCTGCAACCCTCATGGGCAATTCCTAGGCAAGCAAGGACTGGAGTGAACCTCCAGCAGTCCTACAGTAGAGGGATCTGTTAGAAGGAAAACTAAAAAACAAAAGAAATAACTTCAACATCAACAGAAAGGACATCCACTCAGAGACCCCATCGGAAATCACCAACTTCAAAGATCGAAGGTAGATAAATCCACAAAGATGGGAAGAAACCAGTGCAAAAAGGATGAAACCATCAAAGACAAAAATGCCTCGCCCCCACCAAGGGAACACAACTCCTCACCAGCAAGGGAACAAAGCAGGATGCAGAATGAGTTTGACGAACTGACAGAAGCAGGCTTCGGAAGGATAATAACCAACTTCTCTGAGCTAAAGGAACATGTTCTAACCCAATGCAAAGAAACTAAAAATCTTGAAAAGGTTAGATGAAATGCTAACTAGAATAACCAGCCTAGAGACGAACACAAACAACTTGATGGAACTGTAAAACACAGCACAAGAACTTTGCAAAGCAAACACAAGTTCCAATAGCCTAATCTATCAAGCAGAAGAAAGGATATCAGAGATTGAAGATCAACTCAATGAAATAAAATGAGAAGGCAAGATTAGAGAAAAAAGAGTGCAAAGAAATTAACAAAGCCTCCAAGAAATATGGGATTATGTTAAAAGACCTCATCTACGCTTGATTGGTGTACCTGAATGTTACAGAAAGAATGAATCCAAGCTGGAAAACACTCTTCAGGATATTATCCAGGAGAACTTCCCAATCTAGCAAGGCAGGCCAACATTCAAATCCAGGAAATACAGAGAACACCACAAAGATATTCCTCAAGAAGAGCAACCCCAAGGCACATAATCATCAGATTCACCAGGGTTGAAATGAAGGAAAAAATGCTAAGCGTAGCCAGAGAGAAAGGTTGGGTCACCCACAAAGGGAAGCCCATCAGACTCACAGTGGATCTCTTAGCAGAAACCCTACAAGCCAGAAGAGAGTGGCGCCATTATTCAACATCCTTAAAGAAAATAACTTTCAACCCAGAATTTCATATCCAGCCAAACTAAGATTCATAAGCAAAGGAGAAATAAAATCCTTTACAGGCAAGCAATTGCTAAGAGATTTCATCATCACCAGGTCTGCCTTACAAGAGTTTCGGAAGGAAGCACTAAACATGGAAAGGAACAACCAGTACCAGCCACTGCAAAAACATACCAATGGTAAAGACCAATGATGCAATGAAGAAACTGCATCAACTTAGAGAAATTAGATAAGAGAAAAAAAGAGTAGACTGAGTCTGTGATAGTCAAATGAGCAAAACAACCAGCCAGTAACAAAATGGCAGGATCAAATTCACACATAACAATATTAACATTAAATGTAAATGGACTAAATGCCCCAGTCAAAAGACACAGGCTGGCAAACTGGATAAAAAGTCAAGACCCATAAGTGTGCCATACTCAGGAGACACATCTCATGTGCAAAGACACACATAGATTCAAAATAAAGGATGGAAGAAGAATTACCAAGCAAATGGAGAGCAAAAAAAGGCAGGGGCTGCAAGCCTAGTCTCTGATAAAACAGACTTTAAACAAAGATCAAAAGTGACAAAGAAGGGCATTACATAATGGTAAAAGGATCAATGCAACAAGAAGAGCTAACTATTCTAAATATATATGCACCCAATACAGGAGCACCCAGATACATAAAGCAAGTTCTTAATGACCTACAAAGAGATTTAGACTCCCACACAATAATAGCGGGAGACTTTAACACTCCACTGTCAACATTAGATCAATGCGACAGAATATCAACAAGGATATCCAGGACTTGAATGCAGATCTGGACCAAGCAAACCTAATAGACACCTACAGAACTATCCACCCCAAATCCACAGACTATACATTCGTCTCAGCACCACATCGTACTTACTCTAAAATTAACCACATAATTGGAAGTAAATCACTCCTCAGCAAATGCAAAAGAACAGAAATCATAACAGTCTCTCAGACCACAGTGCAACCAAATTAGAACTCAAGATTAAGAATCTCACCCAAAATCACACAACATGGAAACTGAACAACTTCCTCCTCAATGACAACTGGATAAACAATGAAATGAAGGCAGAAATACAGATGTTCTTCGAAACCAAGGAGAACGAAGACACAACATACCAGAATCTCTGGGACACATTTAAAGCAGTGTCTAGAGGGAAATTTATAGCAATAAATGCCCACATGAGGAGCAAGGAAAGATCTAAAGTTGACACCCTATCATCAAAATTGAAAAAACTAGAGGAGCAAGATCAAACAAATTCAAAAGCTAGCAGAAGACAAAAAATAACTAAGAGCAGAACAGAACTGAAGGAGATAGAAACACAAAAAACCCTTAAAAAAATCAATAAATCCAGGAGCTGGTTTTTTTAAGAGATCAACAAAATAGACTGCTAGCCAGGCTAATAAAAAAGAAAAGAGAGAAAAATTGAATAGATGCAATAAAAAATGATAATGGGGATATCACCACCAATTCCACAGAAATACAAACTACCATCAGATTACTACAAACAACTCTATGCACATAAATCAGTAAACCTGTAAGAAATGGATAAATTCCTGGACACTTACACCCTCCCAGGACTAAACCAGGAAGAAGCTGAATCCCCGAATGGACCAATAACAAGGTCTAAAGTTGAGGCAGCAATTAGTAGCCTACCAACCAAAAAAGTCCAGGACCAGATGGGTTCACAGCTGAATTCTACCAAATGTACAAAGAGGAGCTGGTACCATTCTTTCTGAAACTATTCTAAACAATACAAAGAGGGAATCCTCCCTAACTCATTTTATAAGACCAACATCATCCTGATACCAAAACCTGGCAGAGATACAATTGAAATATAAAACTTCAGGTCAATATCTATGATGAACATTGATGTAAAAATCTTCGATAAAATACTGACAAACCGAATGCAACACCACATCAAAAAGCTTATTCATCAAGTAGGCTTCATCCCAGGGATGCAAGCCTGGTTCTACATACACAAATCTATAAACGTAATCCATCACATAAACAGAACCAAAGATAAAAACCACATGATCATCTCAATAGATGCAGAGGCCCTTGACAAAATTCAACAGCCCTTTATGCTAAAAACTCTCAATAAACTAGGTGTCAATGGAACATATCTCAAAAAAATAAAAGCTATTTATGACAAACCCACAGCCAATATCATAATGAACAGGCAAAAACTGGATGCATTCCCTTTGAAAAGTGGCACTAGACAAGGATGCCCTCGCTCACCATTCCTATTCAGTATAGTATTGGAAGTTCTAGCCAGAGCAGTCAGGCAAGAAAAAGAAATAAAGGGCACTCCATCAGGAAAAGAGAAAGTCAAATTGTCTCTATTTGCTGATGACATGATTGTATATTTAGAAGACCCTATCCTCTCGGCCCAAAATCTCCTTAAGCTGATAAGCAACTTCAGCAAAGTTTCAGGATACAAAATCAACGTGCAGAAATCACAAGCATTCCTGTACACCAATAACAGACAAACAGAGAGCCAAATTATGAGGGAACTCCCAGTCACAATTGCTACAAGGGAATAAATTATCTAGGAATACAATTAACAAAGGACGTGAAGGACATCTTCAAGGAGAACTACAAACCACTGCTCAAGGAAATAAGAGAGGACACAAACAGATGGAAAAACATTCCATGCTCCTGGTTAGGAAGAATCAATATCATGAAAATGGCCATACTGCCCAAAGTAATTTATAGATTCAACACTATCCCCATCAAGCTATTATTGACCTTCTTCACAGAACTGGAAAAAAAACACTTTAAACTTCATATAAAACCAAAAGAGAGCCTGCATTGCCAAGACAATCCTAAGCAAAAAGAACAAAGCTGGAGGCATTACACTACCTGACTTCAAACTACGCTACAAGGCTGCAATAACCAAAACAGCATGATACTGGTACCAAAACACAGATATAGACCAATGGAAGAGAACAGAGGCCTCAGAAGTAATACCACACATCTACAACCACTGATCTTTGACAACCCTAACAAAAATAAGCAATGGGGAAAGGATTCCCTGTTTAATAAATGGTGTTGGGAAAACTGGCTGGCCATGTGCAGAAAGCTAAAACTGGACCCCTTCCTTACACCTTATACCAAAATTAACTCCAGATGGATTAAAGATTTTAATCATAAGACCTGACACCATAAAAACCCTAGAAGAAAACCTAAGCAATACCATTCAGGACATAGAACACCAAAAGCAGTGGCAACAAGCGCCAAAATAGACAAATGGGATCTAATTAAACTTAAGAGTTTCTACACAGCAAAAGAAACAATCATCAGAGTGAACTGGCAACCAACAGAATGGGAAAAAATGTTTGCAATCTACCCATTTGACAAAGGGCTAATATCCAGAATCTACAAAGAACTAAAGCAGATTTACCAGAAAAAAAAAGACATTCAAAAGTGAGCAAAAGATATGAACAGACACTTTTCAGAAGAAGATATTTATGAGGCCAACAAACATATGAAAAAGTGCTCATCATCACTGGTCATTAGAGAAATGCAAATCAAAACCGCATGGAGATACCATCTCACACCAGTTAGAATGGCGATCATTAAAAAATCTAGAGACAACAGATGCTGGAGAGGATGTGGAGAAACAGGAACACTTTTACACTGTTGGTTGAGGTGTAAATTAGTTCAACCATTATGGAAGACAGTGTGGCGATTCCTCAAGGATCTAGAAATAGAAATTCCATTTGACCCAGCAATCCCACTACTGGGTATACATCCAAAGAATTATAAATCATTCTGTTATAAAGACACATGCACAGGTATGTTCATTGGGGCACTGTTTACAATAGCAAAGACTTTGAACCAACCCAAATGCCCATCAATGGTAGACTGGACAAAGAAAATGTGGCACATACACACCATGGAATACTATGCAACCACAAAAAAGAATGAGTTCGTGTCCTTTGTAGGGACATGGATGAAGCTGGAAACCATCATTCTCAGCAAACTGACACCAGAACAGAAAACCAAACACCGCATGTTCTCACTTACAGGCGGGTGTTGAGCAATGAGAATATGTGGGCACAGGGACGGAAACGTCACACACTAGGATCTGTTGGAGGGTGAGGAGTTAGGGGAGGGACAGCGGGGGGGGG
>NW_016107924.1:651666-654330 GCF_001604975.1 Cebus imitator | reverse complement strand
AAAAAAGTAGAGCGCAGGTGGGGTGGGGGCAGGGGAGTGGCGAGCTTCAGGCGGCCCGCTCGGAGGTGGCTGGGGATGGGCCCTGCAGATGGCTAACACCTCCTGCAGGGGGAGCAGCCGAACAAAGGCCCCAGCGGGGCGCGTGTCTGAGCAACAGCAAGGAAACCGGCAGGCTGGAGTCGGGGATGAGGGGAGGGCAGGAATGGAACTGAGGGCAGCGGGGCAGGCAGCAACGCAGGACCTGGCAGCGCTACGCCTTTGCCTCTGACTGTCACTGGCAGGCGCCACTGCCAAGTTTAGAACACAGGAGACTCAAGATACAACTTGGGTTTTAATAAGGTCCCTCTGGCTGCTACATTGAGAAGAGATGAGAGGTAGGGTGCAAGGGGGAGGCAGAGGGTCACCCGCCCAGGGCAGCTAGGAGGCAACTGTGGGGAACCGGGGGTCGGGGCGATGGGTAGTAATGGATGCTAGATCTCCTTTGAAGCTGCCCACAGACTGTGCTGATGGAATGAGGTGTGAAGGAAAGAGGAGTCAGATGACCCCACGGGGTCTGGACAGAGCAACTGGGAGGCTGGGATGGGGCTGTTTAGAGACAGGGTAGGCTGGGGGAGAACCGGGTATTCATGCTGGGCAGCGGGTATCCCAAGGAGAGGCAAGGACACAGCGCACACATCAGTATGGAGCTCAGGATCATGGTTTAGAATGAAGATCACCTGTGATCCTTATGAGATCAACTCCTACTGAGAGCTGGAGGCAAAAGCCTGGCTGAAATGTGTTTGAGAGAATGAGGGCACAGTGGCATGTGCCTGTAGTCCCAGCTACTCAGGAGGCTGAGGCTGGAGAATCACTTGAGCCAGGAGTTCAAGGCCAGCCTGGGAAATATATGAGACCCCATCTCTAAAATTTAAAATAATAATAATAAAGAAGAGAAAGAGAGAGAATGGGAGATTAACTGAAGGTAATGTCAAAGACAGCACCTGAGCACCTGAGATTTTTGTCTTGGTCTTGAAAGATGAGGGAAACCTGTACGTGGTAGAGACATAAGTCAAACCCAGATCAAAGGATATCCAAATCCTGTGCACAGTACTGCAATTATAGAAGCTGGTGGGGAGGAGGTGGCCTTTAAGGAGGTGTACAGAGACGGGCAAGCAGGGATAGGAAGGAGATGGGAGGAGCAGGCAGGCAGAGCAGGGGGTTCCACTGTGGTGAGTGGGAATCTCAGGGGGCTATTGGGGTTTGGTCAGAGGCAGGGTCCCTGGTGTGGAGTCCAAGCCTGGCATTTTTTTTTTAAGTTCCCAGGTGATTCTACTGTACATCCTGGTGTGAGAACACAGGAGAAGGGTTGTCTAAAGGGGAGGGGGGAAGAGAAGACTGAAAAGTTGGGTGGAGATGGACAGTCATGGCTCATTTCACAGGTGAGGAAACTGGAGCTAAGGAAGGTGATGTCACCTGCCCAGGGCAGCCAGATAGTGGCAGCTAGCTTCTTCCTCCCCGTGCAAAGAGAAAGAAGACAGCCCCACAGCGGACTTTAGCCTTCTCCATTCAAGGTCCCTCCACATGCACCCACGCAACCCTGCCTCAGTCCAAGGATCTGGCACTGTGAGGGACCAGGGAAGACAGTGAGGACGCTTTCAGAATAGTTTTTAACCCAAGGGCTGAAACAAAACAAAAAGAATGTTTTTCTTTCACTCAAAGCTAGGCAGGAAGCATTCCAATCCACCTACGTACCATATGTCTCAGCAGAGTTTGGGGTTGTTTATTTCAGGACTGCAAAAAATACAGAAAGTAGGATAAAGAGCATGAGTGCTGTTTTTAAATCAAGATGGATTTAATTTTCAGAAACAGCACAGTGATTACACATCTGGGGCTCCGTGTTCAAATCTGGGCTCTATACTTACTAATTATATCGTCTTGGGCAAGTTACTAATTTCTCCTAGCCTCAGTTTCCTCGGCTATAAAATGGGGATAGATACAGGACCTGATTCGTGGGATCATCATGAGGACCAACTAAGTTAATACCTAAGAAACACTCAGCAATTAGGGCTGGATCCGTAGGAGCCATTCAATAACTGGCCGGTTTTACTGCCACCGTTCCCCACGATGTTGCTGTTACTTTTGATTTGGAAAGGTCACAGACAGCTCTGGGACCAGCTGGAGACACTGTGGAGGTTGTGAAACCCACAGTGAAACCCATCCTCCATGTGCCCAAAACCACATTCTGTGGTGAGTGTGGAAGGCCCTAACCTCGCCCTTCACTTCTGACGCCCTGGGGGAGAAGCTCGTGATAAAAGGAAAGGCTGACGCCCAAGCTGGGGATAAGGAGGAGACCGGAGGAGAGGGCAGGCAGGGCAGGGGGTTCCAGTTGGGACTTCTCAGTTGGGAGTGTTGGTGCCAAGGTTTTAGGGAAAGAAAAATAACCCTGAGGAGCTAGGTGTCTATTTTCTGAGGCTGCATTCCTAGAAACAGGGCCCAGCCCACCCCCGAGGGCCTCAGCTGAGCCCCTCTGTACTCTATTGCTGTGTGATCTCCAGGGATCACTTCACCTCTCTGAGCTTCTGTGGTAAACAGGGCTAAGCCCCATCTGGCAAGGTTTGTGTAAGGAATAATTGAAATAAAGGAAGTGAAAGCACCTCTGCCTACAAGAGCATTGAGACCCCATGC
>NW_016107924.1:646344-651484 GCF_001604975.1 Cebus imitator | reverse complement strand
GGGGGAGGGGGAGGGGAGGAGGAGTGGCCGCCCAGATTTCCAGTCTCAGGCACAGAGAGAAGGCAGAGAAAGGATGAACAGCAGCTGGTCTGACACGTTACACTTTCCCTTATTACCACCCTGTGCCCAGTCCTCCTAGCAAGTGGGGGAAAGATAGTGGCAGCTCTGGCAGGCACCAGGCCCAGCCTCAGTAGCCTAAAGGTCATGGGAATCCTGGAAAAAGAAGCAAAACTCATCCATCCTCCCAGCCTTTGGCCACATTCTCCTACAGGGCATACCTCATGCTCTGGTGAGTCAGAATGGCCCCTCTACTCACCCCCACCACTACCACCAAGCACTACTGGGGGTTTTCACTTGTTACCTTGAATCCTTGGAAGAGCCCCAAATTACCGATCGAGAAACTGAGCTCAGAGATGGGAATTAACTTCCCTAAGGCCTCGCAGCTCTCCGAAAAGCAGCACCAGAATTCCGCTGCAGATCTGCCTGATTAAAGGTGAGGTTCTTCCCACTGCACCAAGTAATTCACACCAAGGTTCTGACGTTCAACAACTGTGCTCCCACGGCAAAACTGGCCTCTGCCTCTGCGCACTCTCGGCCTGAAATGCCCTTTTGCTGTTCACCTGGAAGATTCCTACTCATTCCTCAAGATGGGCTCAATGTGTCTACTCCTCAATGTGTCCCCTGAAGCCTCAGCAAAGCAAGTTGCTGCTCTGCCTCCACAGCCAAGCCAGAGCCCTATTATTGGATTACTGTCATTGTTAAGCCTGACCTGTGGAAAGAAGTGATCAGTTTCCATGGCCAGGCTGCCAGCATTCCAAGGGCCAAGATTCCGTCGACTTCACCAGCATCCAGCCTGGCACTTACAGTGTCCCCAGCAGAGGTTTATGGCCAGGAGGGATGCACGGCTTCCTCTTCGAGCCCCTCTCAGCCTATGGCTGAATAGGGATGAAACCCTGCAAGGCCTGAAGCCTCAGTTGCTATTTAAGGAGGGTCCTCTTCTCTCTTCTCTTCCCTCCCCTTTGCACCTTAACTAGTTCCACAGAGATCCATCAGAACATCAGGCAAACTTAGATCACAGAGCAGTCCATGAAGGAGTCTAGACTCACAGAACACGGAAGGCTTATCAATTTCCTCATATTATGGAGCCTCAGTTTCACTTTTCAGTTTCGTTTCCTCGGGAGCAGCTGCTCAACAAGCCACAGATGTGAGGATGGGGCAGGTGGAGAGGGGAAAGGAAAGGCTCCCCACCCACTCATTCTAGCAAATTTGGAACACAGAGAGGAGAGAAATAATCACAGCAGGAGGCATCACAAGCTGAACTAAAGGGCTCAGGAAACTGTGGACACAGCCTCTTCCAGCCCCAGGAGAGTCCTGGGAGCTGCTTCAACAGCCAATAACATTTGTCAGGCCCAAAAAAAAAGCCCATAGAGGGGAGGCAGGAGCTGTCCTTCCCCACTGTAGACAAACAGGAGCAAGTTTTCTGTAGAGGACAGCTTTGTTCTGGGTTTTTGTTTTTGTTTGGGTTTTTCTGCAGGGTCTCGCTCTGTCACCCAGGCTGGAGTGCAGTGGTGCAGATCGCCCACCTTGGCCTCTCAAAGTGCTGGAATTACAGGTATGAGCCACCATATCTGGCCAAAGGGAATTCCAAAACAATAATAAAACCTACCAAAAGTCAGTCTGCGTTTTATTATTACCATGGGCTGGCCATTTTAAACCATGTCCGTGATAAAATACCACTCCCCCAAAACATGTCTTATTGGTCTAAATTCTAATGGCTGCAGTTATCATTGAGGGTTAATCATATACATGTGAGCCTTCAATTAGCACATTTTTATTTCTTATGCTTTTAAAACTTTTGTCTTCTACATGGAGGTTAAATCAGAAAACACGCAGTTACAGTCGTTCCTGAAACACACAGATTCAGCCACAAGTTCTGAATCAGTTCCTAAAGGTTCAGAATAATCTGAACTCATTTGATACAGTTTATGTAGCCAGTCTCTTTGGTCCTGCATTTTCCTGCGTTTCAACAGAAACCAGCCTGTCTCCCAGTGCCAAAAGAAACTGAAAGAATGATGTTTGAAAGCCTGGGTGATTTTTCACCATTTCTAAAGCAATGGATTAAATAAATGTCAAGGTTCACTATCACTCAGCCATTTTCTCTGATTTTTGCAGAAGAAGAGCTTGGGGAATTTTGCCAAATAAAACTAAAATGCATGATGTAGTGTCTGGTGAAGATTTTGTTGTTGCTTCATTTTTAGAGATGGGGTCTTGCTGTATTACCCACGGCAGCTTCAAACTCCTAGGCTCAGGTGATCTTCCCACTCTGGCTCCCAAAGTGCCGGGATTACAGTTATGAACCACTGCACCCAGCCTGTCTTAGTGAAAATGTTTCTAACAAGGAGACATTGAAGCTGCTAGAACTGATTAAAGGAAAAAAGACCTAGGCGGTATTGCAGAGTCTGGAATTTATAATGAAATGGGATTTTTATAAATCTCTCCCAAACTCATCCTAATGTTTAAGGCTTTTCCTTTGTCTCTCTACTTTTATACGAAAGCAGCTTTTGAAATTAACATTAATAAAAAGTGTTCTTCAATCAACTGTGAGCAAAGACGGACTTGTAAATATAGCTCCCCTGAATACTGAACATGAATATGCAAAGAAGATCGATTTGACTCAATGTCATGGCCAACTTGTCAGAAGTTTCCAAAACAGAAATTGTAGTGGTGTTATTATTCACCACTGATACCAGACTATATGTAATAATAAGTTTTTCCTTTTTTCAAAAATACATTAATGTGGTCATGACCTACTAATCCATTACTTTTTCCTGCTTTTGCACTATCACATTTACTTTATTTTTCATTTTTAATTTTTTTACTGTCATGATGACATATATGAGGTTCAATAAAGAAAATGTTCTCTGTGTTTCTTTCTGGACGTTATTACTATTCATTGCATGATTATTGCTAAAAAAAAAATGTCAGATAGAGGAGAATGATATTAAAAAGTGACCACTCGGCCTGGCGCGGTGGTTCACGCCTGTAATCCCAGCACTTTGGGGGCCAAGGTGGGCGGATCACAAGGTCAGAGGTTCAAGATCAGC
Organism: Cebus imitator; assembly: GCF_001604975.1. Lineage (NCBI taxonomy): Eukaryota > Metazoa > Chordata > Mammalia > Primates > Cebidae > Cebus > Cebus imitator. The sequence goes on along the minus strand of NW_016107924.1, from coordinate 648,380 downwards.
TTGGCCAACATGGTGAGACCCCGACTCTACTAAAAGTACAAACATTAGCTGGGTGTGGTGGCGCGTGCCTGTAGCCTAGCTACTCAGGAGGCTGAGGCAGGAGAATCCCTTGAACCCAGAAGGGGAAGATTGCAGTAAGCAGAGATTGTACCACTGCACTCCAGCCTGGATGACAGAGTGGAACTCCGTCTCAAAACAAAAAAATAAAAAAGTGACCACTCCAGGTGTCAAATATGCTAGATACACCCTGACACCAGGCAAAACTCCTTTTTTTTTTTTTTTTTTTTTGAAATGGGTGGTCACTCTGTTACCCAGGCTGGAGTGCAGTGGCGTGATCTCAGCTCACTGCAATCCCCCGTGTCCTGAGTTCAAGTGATTCTCCTGCCTTAGCTTCCCGAGCAGCTGGGAGTACAGCTGCTCACCACCACGCCCGGCTAATTTTTTTGTATTTTTAGTAGAAACGGGATTTCACCATATTGGCCAGGCTGGTCTCAAACTCCTGACCTCTATCTGGACTGAGATAATAACAACAGTGAATTATGGTTGCGCACTCAAACTGTGTGCTAGGTATTGTTCTGGGCATTTCCTGAGTATTAAGTGATACAGCCTTCACTCTGGGAAACAGTGGATTTGAACTTGATCGGGCTCCCACAGCCAGGTGCTCAACACAAGGTGGGTCCACCTCCAAATCCTTTCCTCGGAATCCCTCTGCTGCTGTCCGGCCAGGCGGGAGGGAGGCAGTCGCCAAGCACAGTTAGGATGTCTCAACCAGAGGTTGGGAGAGAGGAAAAGCCATAGCAAAAAGCCGTAACAGTCTGCTGGCAGGGCTGGTCATGGGATGCGTGCCCCCAAGGCCTGTCCCGGTGTCGGGATGTGGCTCCGGAGGGCAACGCCCTTCGAACTTCTGCGGACAGACCTGCCCCCTGGCCGCCTCCCTCCCGAGGGTCCGGCCTTCCGCTGGGCGTGTTTCAGGCAGGGCGCCCCCACACTGGACCCCACAAGGACGCGCCCTGAGACCACTCCAACCAACATGTGCACGCCGACCCGCAGCTGACATCGATGCGCCGCAGCTGACAAAGGTGTGGCCCCCACGTCCTCCTCTCCTGGAAGCAACAAGTCAGGCTCCGAGACGAGTCCCAACTCACAAGGGGCTCCCACCACCCCCGCCCCGCACCGCCCCACCCCGCCCCGCACCCACTTACAATGGGCGCACGCATCTTCTCTCTCGCGGTGTGGACCCTCAAGGTCAGGCTCGAATTCGCGGCCTAGGTGTCTGAGGCAGGGGGAGCAGGGATTCACTGTCATTAACAGGAAACTGCGTCCCCAGACCCCGGGGACGGCGGCCTCTGGCCGGGAGAGCGTGCGAGGCGCGCCGCGGACCCCGGGAACAACCACCTGGTTCCCTTTTACAACTTTCTCGCTGGGGCCCAGCGGGCGCCCAGGAGGCGGCAGCTGCCTGCAGGCTGCTCTGCCGACTCGTCTACACCCGCCCCACCCAATTTCATCTCTTCCTAGCGGACGAGGAGCAGCATCCCAGGCAGCACCTCGCCCGGCCTTATCAAAGCACCCTTCCAGAAAGACCCGCTCCACCCACCTCGCGGACTCAGAGGCTGCGCGGTCGCCCCAGCAATGGGACCCGGACTAATGGCCGCTGAGGCCCGGACAGCGTGAGGTCACCTGGCCCCTCCCCGCGCCGCCGGCTAATGAGAGGCTCGCAGAGCGCCCGGACCCGGCCCCGGGGACCGCGGGACTTCCGCGCCCCCTCCTCCCCCGCCACCGCCTCGTCCCGCCTCACCCCTGCCCTGCGCGCCCAGCATCCAGGAGTCGCAGACACTCGACCTTTGCACACGCATCACACTGCAGGGTCATGATCAATTTACCTCCGCCTTCGCCCAAGAATGGGCTTATAGATTAAAAACTGAAGGAGTTAAAAATGTACCACCGTAGCCTATAGACGGTTTTTAATTAAACGCATTTAAAAATCAGCAGATGCAAGAAGACCCCTTTTCTGATTCTTTTTTTTTTTTTTTTTTTTT
>NW_016107924.1:643557-645870 GCF_001604975.1 Cebus imitator | reverse complement strand
GCTGTCAGATGTCCCTGGTGCCTGCTATGCACTTTTTTTTTGAGACAGTCTCCCTCCATCACCCAGGCTGGAGTGGCGCGATCTCGGCTCACTGCAACCTCCGCCTCCCGGGTTCAAGTGATTCTCCTGCCTCAGCCTCCCCAGTAGCTGGGATTACAGGCATGCACCACCATGCACAGCTAATTTTTGTATTTTTAGTAGAGATGGGGTTTCACCACGTTGGCCAGGCTGGTCACGAACTCCTGGCCCCAAATGACCCGCCTGCCTCAGCCTCCCAAAGTGTTGGGATTATAGGCGTGAGCCACAGTAGGTGGCCCATTTTGTACTTTTTAATTGACAAAAATTACATGTATTAGTCATGTACATGTTGTTTCAAAATATGTATACATCGTGGAATAACTAAATCGAGCTAATTAACATATGCATTACCGAACATACTTCTTTTGTGGTAAGAACACAAAACCTCTCAATAATTTCCAAGAGCATAAGTACATTGTTATTTACTATAATCACCATGTAGTGTAATAGATCTAGTGAACTTTTTCCTCCTAACGGAAATTTTGTACACTTTGACCAACATCTTCCCAACTGAGGCAGACAGATCACTTGAGCTCAGCAGTTCAAGACCAGCCTGGCCGACCATGGCTCTACCAAAAATACAAAAATACAGGTGGTGGGTGGCTGTAATCCCAATCCAGCTACTCAGGAGGCTGAGGCAGGAGAATCATTTGAACCGGGGTGGCAGAGGTTGCAATGAGCTGAGATTGCAGCACTGCACTCCAGCCTGGGCCACAGAGCAAGACTCCATCTAAAAAAAACAAAAGCTAATAAAAAAAAAAAAAAAAACCTAGCACACCATAGGCATTCCATGAATGAATGCATGAATGAAGAATGAATGACCAACACAGGCCCTTCCTCTGCACTGGAATATGACTTCACATGAGCAGAAGCAGCTCTTGTTCATCTCTGTATTCCCACCACTCCGGTGCCAGTACTGAACTTTGCAGTCAGGATGCTTGGACCAAATCCTGACCCTGCTACTTATTATAATAGTTGTAGGGCCCAGGCCATGGTTCCTTCTCCGAACCTGTTTGTCTGTAAAATGGGGCCTTGGTAGCCTGGCACAGTAGCTCATGCGTATAATCCCAGCACTTTGGGAGGCTAAGGCAGGAGAATCACTTGAACCCAGGAGTCGGAGTTTACAGTGAGCTGACATCATGCCACTGCACTCCAGCCTGGGCAATAGAGCAAGACTCTGTCTCAAAAAAAAAAAAAAAAAAAAATGGAGCATTGGTGATACTGTATAATGTATAAGAATACATTCCCCAGCCAGATATGGTAGCTCACGTTTGTAATCCCAGTACTTTGGGAGGCCAAAGTGGGTGGATCATGAGGTCAGGAGTTCGAGACCAGCCTGTCCAATATATGGTGAAATCCCGTTTCTACTAAAAACTACAAAAATTAGCCTGGCGTGGTGGCACACACCTGTAGTTCCAGCTACTCAGGGGGCTGAGGCAGGAGAATTGCTTGAACCTGGGAGGTAGAGGTTGCAGTGAGCCAAGATACTGCCACTGCACTCCAGCCTGGACAACAGAGTAAGACTGTCTAAAAAAAAAAAAAATTCCCCAAAGAGAGAGCAACAAATGAAATGATGCTTATAAAGTGCTGAGCCCGACGTCTGGCATGTGGTAAATCCTCGGACAAGACATGGTGGCCGTTATTAACATGAGAATAGGTATGTGCCCATCAATATCACATGGTCTTCACCAGCTTTCTGACAAGGAGAGTCAGAGGCAATATAAATACCAGAGGTTTATGTGTGTCATCACTCATCAAACAAATTACGCAGCATGCTAAGCCAGTGACTGACTGTAAGGTCATCCAAACCCAGGATGCACAGGTTCAGTTTTGAGGCAGCCAGGCTGACTTCTGACTTTCCTCACCCTCTGCTTCCAGAAGCACCCAGATGGCACCTCCCTTATCTTTTCTTTCCCTGTCACTGTGCCAGGAAAAAAAAAAAAAAAAGAGCATACTGGGAAGGGGGAGCAGTACTGAGGGCTGTGTATTTTCGCTTCTCACAGAGTTCTCAAAAGAGGAGCTCTGTAAGAAAGGCCCCAGGACTTACTGAGAAACTGCCTTATGATGCCACACCATCACGAACGAAACGGTCCTTACGCCAGCACAAAGCGGGCGGACAAGTGGGCTGTGATGCCAGGATCCAACGTTTCCAGGCATTTCTGCATAGTGCAGCTATGCAGAAGCCCCATTCTTCTTGTGACAAGGGGGAAACTTTTTTTTTTTTTTTTTTTTTTT
>NW_016107924.1:630857-642077 GCF_001604975.1 Cebus imitator | reverse complement strand
ATATATATATATAAAATAAATAAATATTCCAGAACCTTTAACCTGGGAAATTTCCAGGTTTCCTCTCTCATTGTTCAATGGCCCTTGTTAAATGGGATTGGTTAACTGCGGCAAATTATTTGTTTTGGTCTGCCCAGCAGTCTTTCATTTGGTGACTCTGTGTGACTACGGTGGAGGTGTCAGTCATAGTACATGGTCATCACTCTGACTACAGACACCTGCAACCCAGATCTGCTGGTTATGATGCCTCAGGCCTCAGGCTACAGTGTTGACCATGGAAGGAGCATGACTCAACCCAAACAATTCAGAAGCCTTCTGTGGGATGGAGATGATATACAAATATATTTTCAGAGGTAGCTAAAAAAAAAAAAAAGCCTCTTTCCTCAGGGGACATTAAAGTGGATAGTATCAGCCTGGAACCACTGGTGCCTGTACCCCCCTGGGGCATGGAGGAAACCTGTCTGCAACAGCAGATAAATAGGTCACTGAACCCTGAAATAAAAGCCCTGTTGACATTTGAGTTCCTCCAGTGCCTGTCGTCAGTTTTGCCCCATATGTCAGTTTTGCCCCTGTATGTCCAATTACAAGAAACGATTTCAATTAGAGTTGGACTTGTCTTTTGCAAAGGGATATATGGTAATCAAAAGCAAGAATGTCAATGAGCCAAAGACAAGCCCGTTTGCTTGACTGCTCCCCATCCATACCGGACCGCATTCCTCACCCTGGTCTTTCCTTCTCCTCAGCTTATGCTGATGAAAGCATCTACATCGATGGTGGCACCCAAGTCCTGAATCTTTGTTTTCACCATACGTTTCACATCATCAGCCTCTGAGTTTGCCCCTTGCCTGCTAAACTCTGATGAACTCAAGGGCAGCACCTGGCAAAGTACCTGACACATGATCACAGGGATGGATGGTTGCATGGACAAAGACTGCTGATCCCACCCAGTGTTTCCAACAAGGGAAGAAATCTTTTTACTGTAGGGCTAAATGGGGTACGTCTAGCTATTAGTCAATATTAGAGAAGTTCAATTCAATTTCCCCAGTGTCCAAGGTCATCAGTGAAAGAGAAAGCTCTAAGTAGAGCTTTACCTTCCCTGCCCCCACCCTTAAAGAGAAACTGTTTAATCAGCTGGCTCCAGATGGGACAACTAAACGAAAGTGCTACAAATTCAGAGGTCTTCACAAGTTCATGTTACTGTAAATAAAATTTGCACTGATTTTTTTAGAGACAGGGTCTTGCTCTGTTGCCCAGGCTGCAGTACAGTGACATGACCATAGTTCACTGCAACCTCAAACTCCTGGGGTCAAGTGATTATCCTGCCTCAGCCTCCAGAGTAGCTAGAACTACAGGTGCACATGACCATGCCTGGCTTTTTTATTTTGTAGAGACGGGTAAAAGGTGTCTCCATGTTACCCAAGCTGGTCTCAAATTCCTGGGCTCAAGCGTTTCTCCCACCTCGGCCTCCCAAAGTGTTATGATTACAGAAATAAGCCACCACACCTGGCCCTGGTGCTCACTTTTAAGCAACCCTGCCAACAATAGAGCCTTCTCCAGGAGTATGCTAGAAAGATATTAGTTCAGTATCGTTTTGTAGGACAGAGGAAGCTAACTCAAACCACATTGCCACTCCCTTTGACACGAGGTTATCCAATCAGTTAGAAGTCTTATTCACTTTGCCAAGCCAAACTCTGTTTCACAGAACCTCCTATATGAAAAAATAAAAATAAAAAAAGAGAAGGAAAACACAGATAACATGATGTTGTGATCTTTATTCCATTAAATGATCTTACAAATTGGAGTAAAATAGGAACATGCTTTTAATATACTAATAGCATAATCTCAGACCATCGCGCTTTTTAAAAACTATATTAAATTGTAAAGCCACTCAAAGGCAAGGGTCTAGCAGAAAGTACTTTTAACAATCATTTTTTAAAAGAAAAAAGAAACCTGAGGAAATTTTGTGTATGTACAAGATTAGTATTAACTCCTTTAAGGCTTACATCCATGACAGCATGTACCCAATTAGAAAGCTTTGGAAATCAATGCTACCTTCCCTTGCTCAAAAAAACACTACATTTAAACCTGAGTTCTGGCATATGAAATTCTTTCCCAAAGAAAAATGTCTTTCAAAACCTTTCTGTCCTAGATCTGTTTTGCAAAGTTTCTGATATGGGGTAGTTAGGTCACTAATAACAGAAGTTATGATCTTGTCTTCCTTCTTGTTCATTATTTTTATTTGTGGCTTAATGTTTCCTGTATGTGAAAGATTTGTGGATTCAAGTCACAGTGCTGAATTTTACTTTTTAAAAGAAAAACTTTAAAAATCCTAATTACATCTGTTAGAAAATAGGATACTTGTACATTCATTTTTCAGAGAAGGCACTAATACAACGGAGAAAAACAGCTGTAAGGAGCTTAGATAACCCTCTGAATTAGAGGCATCCTTACTACTTCTGAACACAGAAAACGCCTGGTGATTGTACCTGGCCAGAGACCACCTATTCTAAACCTCAGGTAAAAGGTGTCCACTTGCCTCCAGACAATACAGAATTGTACCTTCTCCTTGGTACTTCATTCAATGAAGCAGCCTCTCTCTGTGGCCTCTGAATCACTGTTTATAAAAGTGATGATTCCAAAGCCACAGCCCATACCAACTGAGGCAATCTCTAGGGTACAAAACTGGGAATCTGAACTTTTTAAACAAGCCTGCTAGTAAGTCTTATGCACTCCAAGGTAGATGAGAACCACTACCCAAAACATAGCTACAACAGGACTTACAACATAAGAAAAACAATTCAACTGCAAACGTTCTTTTGCAATGGGCTTAATGTCATTTTTAAAAATTAATCACACAAATAGTTTGTGTTTTCATAACTGAAGCTTGTCTTCATTATGCCATTATCCCTTGACTAGAATTTTGTTAGATCAAAAATGTGTCAGACAGAATGACGCAGCCAGGTTGGCACCTTGAGATGGAACATCAAATCATCCTAAATTACATTTCAATAGTTCCAGGGAAGAAAAAAGTTTTATGAAGACTCCCATATAAGTGACATCATTTTTTAAAAAGAACCTAGGAAAAAATAAAACTATTTGTTTTATTGCTTTTGCCTGGACTTCGTGATTCAACCTACTTTGCTATAACTCATACATACACACTTATCTAAACTCACCCTAACCAAGGCACCATTTTTATAAGCCAAGTAGAACACTGTGTGTGATCCACTAGTGAAACTGATCACCAGTACAAGGCAGTATTTTTGTTTGTGTCTGTTTGACCAAAGCACTTTATTTCATGCAAGAGAAAAAATAAAGCAAAACAAGCCCAGGTGCAGTGGCTCACGCCTGTAATCCCAACACTTTGGAAGGCTGAGGCAGGCAGATTACCAAAGTAGTTGAGACCAGTCTGGTCAACATGGTGAAACCCCATCTCGACTAAAAATAATACAAAAATAAATGGGGTGTGGTGGCACATGCCTGTAATCCCAACTACCTGGAAAACTGAGTCAGAAAAATCGCTTGTACCCAGGAGGCAGAGGTTGTAGTGGGCCAAGATCACGCCACTGCACTTCAGCCTCGGCGACAGAGCGAGAGTCCGTCTCAAAAAAAAAAAAAAAAAGAAGAGAAACAATATTCACAGGCAATTTTACCAAATATAAAAGAGGTGTTAAAACATAAACCTCCGTAGAACATTTCTTGGTATACTATGAATATAAGGCATGGCTCAGCCGGGTGGGTTGGCTCACGCCTGCAATTCCAGCATTTTGGGAGGCTAAGTTGGGTGGATCACCTGAGGTCAGGAGTTTGAGACCAGCCTGGCCAACATGGCAAAACCCCGTCTCTACTAAAAATACAAAAATTAGTTGGGCATGGTGGTATGCACCTGTAGTCCCAGCTACTAAGGAAGCTGAGGCAGGAGAATGGCTTGAACCCAGGAGACAGAGGTTACAGTGAGCCAAGATTGCACCACTGCACTCCAACCTGGGTGACAGAACAAGACCTCTGTCTCAAAAAATAAAATAAAATAAATAAGGCATGACTCTGAAGGTGTTTTCTCATCATACATAGTAGTTTGTCTCATTTCATCTACAAGCCAATCTTACAGAAAGATTTCCCAGTGAAAGAATGAAAACTGATTCTATTATTTTTACTACAAGCAGCTCATTGAAATTATTTTTTCAAATTGTCAACACTTAATTTCTCCTGAAATATTTTAATGGAAAATTTCAGAAGCCTTTTTTGATATATTCATAGGAATTAGTTCCATATGTTCTTAGGAATATGCAAAATTTAAAATGCCTGCATGGAAAGTGGCAGAGCAACAAACACCACACAAGCACGCACAGTCTGGGCTTCTGAACCACAAACAGTGAGAGAAGCGTAAGACATTATTCTTAACCTGGTTATAAATCTCCCCAGGATTTATAGCCAGCAATGATAATGCATCTTTTATTGAAAAAGTTGATATAAAATCATCAATTTACTGCTGTGACAAAAGAGCCCAAAGAAAACTCTGAAGAGCCCTCACTGAGAAAACTTTACACTTTCCAGAAGCAGAACTGAGGGGGAAAAAAAGGTGAGGGGGACTTCCTCTGGATAATTAAACCAAGATGCCTTTATAAGACCAAAACAGAAATGGTGAATTTAAATAGTAACTGAATCTTAGGACTTCATTAAATCATACATTATCTTTTTTTAAAGTGACCTAATACTTTAGTACTAGAATGAGTTTCTGACACATCACCCCTTCTCATCATTAAAAGTAGGACCACTTTGGACAATTATTCTGAAATCTACAAATTTACTTATAGAATGTATTAAATGCTAAGTATCTCAATATTTATAGAGCCTGCTAATAGGTATGAACTTTCAAAGAAATAAGAGGTCACCTGAAACCTGAAAATGCACCAACATTTCAGAAGCAAGCTTTCAAGTTAACAGTCAAAGCTTGGCATCACTGATGAATGCAAGTAAACAAGCAGAAATTTTTCTAACGTGTAACAGCAAGTGAATAAAACAGCAAGAACTTCAGGGAAAGATGGCATATAAACATGAATATAATATACTGGGAACTTAGGACTTATGAAAACACTTGAGTGGTAAAGTGTCAAAAGAAAATTCTTTGATAAACAGATTACATGCTAAAAGGGGTTTTCTTTTTTTCTACCTTTCGTTCACACTTCATGTATATAAAATTTACACTCAGATCCTACCTTCAGGTACATAATTACCTTCATGTATATAAAATTTACTCTTACTTCTCTCCCATAACGAAAGCTAAATTAGCTCAGAAATTAAGGCTTATATACCTCAATGTTTATATAAATACTTGCAGGCAAGTTTTAAGAAGTTTTAAAATCCACAATAATTCCAAAAGGAAAAGCAACTAACAGATAAAACTTTTTATCTCCTAATTAAGGTAAATAGAAAAAAAAACTCTTATTAGATACTTCTAGAAATTGTTTATATTTGGGTAGGATTTTGGTCCTTACTAAGCCAAAGCTATCTTAAAGCTACCAGACTAGCCAAAGTAAAATTAAATAGAAGATGATTCACTAAATAAAATGGGTTAATTTTAGCTTCATTATTAAGAATATTGAATGCAAATTAACATTCTGAACGAAGACCTTAAATCAGGTTATTTATTAATTGCTAAGCCACATGAAATCAGACATCAATTAAAGGCAGTAATATTTGGTAATATCTTCCCTCTAATCCATAATAAAATTCCATTCTTATGCAGAACTCTCAAAAACAAAACCTCTCAAATGACAATTACAAGAGTTGTGTACAACACACATACATATGTAAACCTGACCAAGGCACAAGTTCAAGTGACTTATCAGAGGTCACGCAGTTCATTTAAACTTAGCTTTTTTCTTAAAGTATCTAACTCATTCCTTTTATGAGCCACTCTGGCTTTTCAAGGCACGTTTGTCTCTTTTTCTAGAAAGAAGCTACAGGGACCCCCCAAAAAAAACACAGAGCAAGTTACAACAAAAATGTCAGCCTACTGGGTAAAAAACTCACATTTCAAGAGTATGGTATATTTAAATATGATATGATTTTTCCACACTATATGGCAACATGATTCCCTATTGTAATTTTTTTTTAAGAGTAATGATATTATAGTTAGTCTTTAGTTCTGATGTTTCTCCAAGTTTTGAAAACTTTTAAAAAAGGAATCCTTCTGGGCCGGGCACAGTAGCTCACGCCTGTAAGCCCAGAACTTTGGGAGGCCAAGGTGGGCAGATCACAAGGTCAAGAGATCTAGACCATCCTGGCCAACGTGGTGAAACCCCGTCTCTACCAAAAATACAAAAAAAATTAACTGAGTGTGGTGGCGCACACCTGCAGTCCCAGCTACTCGGGAGGCTGAGGCGGGAGAATCACTTGGACCCAGGAGGTGGAGGTTGCAGTGAGCCAAGATCATGCCACTGCACTCCAGCCTGGCAACAGGTCAAGACTCTGCCTCAAAAAAAAAAAAAGGAATCCTTCTCAAAAGAGTAAACTATAAAAGAAATGACAAGTTTCACCCCAAAATGCCATCTATGGCATCTTTCATGAGGTTATCCTCCATCCCCTCCCCATTGTGTCTGCCAAACCATGGAATCAATCTTAAAAGGCACTAAGTGGCACATAAAGAACTTAAGAGCTTCATTTCTATTTTTCCTATAGCTTCCTCCCCCATAAAGTGCACAAAGCAGAGTATTATGAAAATAGACACAGGCTTGCATCTATAACAGCAAGGAAAAGAAATGCTTCCAACAGAAATGGAAGGGCATTTAATAATTTGAAACCACAGGAGAGGTCTGCTCATTTATTACAGTGCCATGTTTTAGCTCTTCCTGGATGGTCTCAGATTTGCCATTCCTCTGGATATGAACCTGTGGCCGTGGGAGGAACCCAGAAATCAGAAGGGGCTGGTTGTGTCCTTGTTTGAACTTCATGTTAAGACGCTATTGAGACTTTTTATCCACAGGTGGTCTTCCAACAACTGCATCCCTCACGGCAGCCTGAGTGGAATTACCAATATGAGAAGACGCCTGCAAAAGTCCATTTATTCAATATATAAGTTAATAAAATACAACACAGCAACAAGAAAGTAAGTTCTTAGAGATAAACTTTCAAAAACCTATCTCCATCATCAGCATGTTACAGAAAGCAGTGGAATGAAAATGCAGGGATACAGACAGGGAGGCTGTGGCAGCAGCTAACGCCCAAGAGAGTAAGGGGAACCTGTGCTCTGTGACTGGGGTAGGATAGGCAGCTCCTGTGGCTTCACAAGCTACTAACCTAACTCATCTGCTCATGTTACTCAGAAAACAAATGTATCATCTCAAAGACCTTGGACATGGACATTAACCATGTCCATGTCCAAGAGCTACTGGGTTAGTTGGGGGTAGTGGCACTCGCCTGTAACACCAGCTGCTTGGGAGGCTGAGGCAGGAGGATCACTTGAGCCCAGGAGTTTTAAGTTACAGTGAGCTAAGATACCAGCTTGGGTGACAGGGCAAGAACTCGTCTCTAAAAAAACATTTTATAGGCTGGGCGCAGTGGCTCACACCTATAATCCCAGCACTGTGGGAGGCCGAGGCAGGTGGATCACCTGAGGTCAGGAGTTCAAGACCAGCTTGGTCAACATGGTGAAACTCTGTCTCTACTAAATATACAAAAATTAGCTGGGCGTGGTGGTGGGCACCTGTAATCCCAGCTACTCGGGAGGCTGAGTAGAATCACTTGAACCCAGGAGGGGGAGGCTGCAGTGAGCTGAGATCGTGCCACTGCACTCCAGCCTGGGCAACAAAGACAGACTTTGTCTCAAAAACAAAAAACAAACAAAACAAATATTAATATCCAAAAAGAATAATAAAACATAAAGTCTATCAGGAAAAAATGGCCTAGGGAGTAGCCATTACTCATGTCTTCACCATGAAATTCTTCTAAACGAGGTATTTTACAACACAAGCACAAATATCTGCCCATTATCAACCCTCAGGCTCTCCAGCAGCACCACTTACCTGCTCCAACACATATGCAGCACCAAAATCAATAGCTCCGCCCAGCTCACGATATTGACCAGAATACCTAATGTAGCCCCAGGTGAGGAGCGCTATTAACAGCAGTCCAACCATACAGTTGAACAGCTGGGCTACAACCCCAAGACCTATGAAGCCAGTGAGGCCTGAGGCTATATACAAAGCCACAATGCCCGTGAACAGCACTGCAGGGGTTCGGAAGGTGCTGAAGACGTTCTTGCTACCATTGTGCTTGCAGAAATTCTCATATAATTCCTTGATTTCCTCCTCCAGCTCCTGCTGGTAACGAAAGCTGAAATCCTTCCCACCCATCTTCTTGGTCTTCTTAAAATGGTCCAGAGCAAGTTGTTTGAATTCACAGTGCTTCTCCTCTAGAATATCTGGAGATAAATAAGGTTTCTCTCCCCCACAAACCTAAAGAGAACAAAGACACAATATGTTAAAAGATCTCTTCAAAAACAAGTACCAAATAAAACATGAAAAGATAATAAAAGTGATAGAATGTTTTAAGATGTTAACAAGATATTAATAAATTAACTTTTAAAAGATGTCTAAGACCAATAAAAACTAGTTTCACTTACTCTGAAAAGCACACTTAAATAACCGGGATGATAATATTAATTGGAAAGAGCAGTGACACTGGGACGGGCACAGTGGCTCAAGTCTGTAATCCCAGCAAATTTGGGAGGCAAGGGCAGGTGGATCACTTGAGGTCAGGAGTTCAAAATCAGCCTGGCCAACATGGTGAAACTCTGTCTCTACTAAAAATATAAAAAAATTAGCTGGCTATGGTGGCAAGCACCTGTAATCCCAGCTATTCAGGAGGCTGAGGCAGGAGAAAATTGCTTGAACCTGGGAGGTGGAGGTTGCAGTCAGCCGAGATTGCACCACAGCACTCCAACCTGGGTGACAGGGTGAGACTCCGCCTCAAAAAAACAAAAACAAAACTAAACAAAAAAAGAAATGGTAATAATTAGATGGCCCCCATTACCAGGACAACCTCGGTATAGCTTTGTTGCCTCATCACTTGAAGACACTTGAAGTAGGATCAAGTTGGGCTTTTGAAGTCAGCAACAAAGCCCAGGTTATAGACATTTCAGAATAAAGCATATGCCCTACATACCTCTTCCATGTTGTTATAATAAACGTCCTTGGCAGAGGCTGCAGCTGCTAGGTTGTTGGCTTCAGCAGTGGCCTTTTAAGAGAGGAAAATGTGAAATATAAATCCTTCCTCTTTTAACATTCTTCCACAAATAATCTAATACAAAACTCTTCTCCACTCCCCATTATTCCTTTTTTATTAACCTTCTATTATTTTAGATTTCCATACAGTTCAACTGATGAAATAAAATACACCTTTTCTGGCCGGGTACGGTGTTCCACACCTGTAATCGCAGCACTTTGGGAGGCCAAGGCGGGCAGATCACTTGAGGTCAGGAATTTGAGACCAGCCTGGCCAACATGGTGAAACCCCATATCTACTAAAAATACAAAACTTAGCCAGGTATGGTGGCACACGCCTATAATCCCAGCTACTTGGGAGGCTGAGGCACATGAATTGCCTCAACCTAGGAGGCGAAGGTTACAGTGAGTCAAGATCGTGTCACTGCACCCCAGCCTGGGCAAAAGAGTGAGACTCTGTCTCAAAAAAAAAAAAAAAAAAAAAAAATACACTTTTTCTGCCAAATTTTCTGCCAAAAAAAATATGGTAGAAGTTCATATACATAAAAATATGTATTCTTACACATAAGAATCTTTAGCAAAAATTAAATCTCCAAAATTCAAGGAAAATATTATTTCCTTTGCTTCAATTGTGTTTTTTAATTTTATTTATTTTTTTGAGACAGAGTCTCATTCTGTCATCCAGGCTGGAGTGCACTGGTGATCTCAGCCCACTGCAACCTTCCCCTCCTGAGTGCAAGCCATTCTCCTACCAGTATGTGCCACACTTGGCTAACTTTTTAAGTTTTTGTTTTGTAGAGACAGAGTCTCCCTTTATTGCCCAAGCTGGTCTTGAACTCCCAGCCTCAAGTAATCCGCCCACCTCGGCCTCTGAAAGTGTTGGGATTACGGGCATAAATCACTGCACCTGGCTCCACTGCTTCAACTTTAAGAAACAGATGTGAGTCAAAAAAAGAAGGAAGAAGAAAAAGCTGGGTGTGGAGTCTCATGCCTGTAATCTCAGCAATTTGAGAGGCTGAAGCGAGAGGATCACTTGAGCCGAGGAATTCAATACCAGCCTGCTCAACACAGCTAGATCCTGTCTCTATTAAAAAAAAAAAAAAAAAAAAGGAAAAAATTATTTGCAATGTCAATCCCAGGCTCTAGCTCCCTTTATGAAAATGTTCTGCTACAAAAGAAATCAACATTTGGCAATAAATGCCCTTATGTTCAGCGTATGAAGTCAAAAATTATATGTTTTAACCGAATGACATTCTAGTTACAAATTAAAAACCTGGGAAGTGAATAGTAAATAGATATGTCAGGACATGTTCCACTGAAGTAGACAACAGGTCGGGCACAGCGGCTCACACCTGTAATCCTAGCACTTTGGGAGGCTGAGGTGGGCAGATCACTTGAGCCAAGTTTGAGACCAGCCTGGGCAACATAGCAAGACCACATCTCTACTTTTTTTTAATTAAAAAAATTATAGCGAGGCACGGTAGCTCACACCTATAATCCCAGCACTCTGGCAGGCCAAGATGGTAGATTGCTTGAGCCCAGGAGTTTGAGACCAGCCTGGGCAACATGGCTAAACTTGTCTCTACTAAAAATACAAAAATTAGGCAGGCATGATGGAGCACACCTATAATCCCAGCTACTCTGGAGGCTGAGGCCCTAGAATTGCTTGAACCCGGGAGGTGAAGGTTGCAGTGAGCCGAGATCATGCCACTGCACTCCAGGAAGAGTGAGGCTCTGTCTTAAAAAATAAATTATAAACATTTATAATTTAATATTCATAAATAAAATATAATTTAATAAAAACCTGATAAGTGAATAGTAAATAGATATGTCAGGACATGTTCCACTAAAGTAGGCAACAGGTCGGGCACAGTGGCTCACACCTGTAATCCTAGCACTTTGTGAGGCTGAGGTGGGCAGATCACTTGAGCCAAGTTTGAGACCAGCCTGGGCAACATAGCAAGACCACATCTCTACTTTTTTTGTTTTTGTTTTT
>NW_016107924.1:619756-630696 GCF_001604975.1 Cebus imitator | reverse complement strand
TTTTAGTAGAGACGGGGTTTCACCATGTTGACCAGGATGGTCTCGATCTCTTGACCTCGTGATCCACCCGCCTCGGCCTCCCAAAGTGCTGGGATTACAGGCTTGAGCCACCGCACCCGGCTTCTACTTTTTTTTTAATTAAAAAAATTATA
Source organism: Cebus imitator (assembly GCF_001604975.1). Classification (NCBI taxonomy): domain Eukaryota; kingdom Metazoa; phylum Chordata; class Mammalia; order Primates; family Cebidae; genus Cebus; species Cebus imitator. The sequence goes on along the minus strand of NW_016107924.1, from coordinate 630,544 downwards.
GCCAGGCACGGTAGCTGGCTTAAATATTATATTAATATTTATAAATAAAATATAAGTATTAAAAATAAGCAACAGATGACAGGAAATTGCTTGTCTAACATAGTGGGTATGTTTCACCCAGGTATAATAAACTGTTTCCCAAAGCGTGTTTGGTGAAAAGACCACGTCCAGTGAGGAGAGGCCATTTTGTTTTAAATGTACCACCATGAATACAAACAAGTGAACTAGAAGGTCGCCACACTACTGCAAAATGTGCTAAAAAAAAATTAACAGACCTCAGCATAATGAAAAAGGAGAGAAAGTGCATTCTTTTCTTAAAGAACTCTGCTAATTGTATACAGGTCAACTCAAGTATTAAAGAGTAGCATTTAGGATGTCAAATCATTGTTTACCTGAAGCATGGACTTGGGGTGAGGCAGATCTTCTCCTTGATAAATTTTAATATATGCCTTAAAATATAAACATAAAAACTGCTATAAAAATGTTACTCTGTCATATCTTACTCATATTTAATTTTTAGAAAGTGACCATACAACTGCATTTTCCTTAAGACTTAGAACAACCACCAGGAATTAGCAAAAACACACCACACACCTTTGAATGCATGTTAGCATTTTTAGTTAACTAAAAATGTTCTCAAGCAGCACAAGCCTACAGAGGCTAGGATTCCCATCCAGCTCCCCATGCACGCTGGCCTCACCACTACCTGTGGGCAGAGTGACCATCCGCCTTGAGGCAGTCGTGTCACATCTAGGTGCCGTCTCCTCCTACTCACAGCAACTTCCTAACCACCTCCTGTCCACACCATCTTCCTTGAGGAACAATCTTCCTTTAGTCACAGTTAATTGCTCCTCTAAGAGAGTGCAAAGAACATCCATTTGGTTCTTAGACCAATACTGCCACCCAATGGCCCACTCCTGGAAGGACACTGAGGTCTCTGAAAATGCCTCTCACTGTCTCCCCCAGAAAACTTTCTCTTAAGTTTCAAAATATTTAAATTCAAGTTGATTTACAAGTTAGATCAGCTTTACCAAAAATCAAACATTTTAATAATTAAAACCCGTATTTACCTTAAAATACTCCAATAGTCCCCGACAGGTGACCTTTGAGCCATTGATCTCCTTTTCCATTAACTTAGATGGGTTTAATACATACGGTATCAGTACCTGTAACTGTTCTTTGAATTCACCAGCAATATCTGTTCACAGGACCACAGAGAAGGAAAAAATAAGCCAAACAGCCTTATTCAAGCAAGGTGAACACACAATGCAATCTTCCCAGTGTAATTCTTTTAACATTGGTTATTGAAAGTGGGAGAACAGCTGGGTGCGGTGGCTCAGGCCTGTAATCCCAGCACTTTGGGAGGCCAAGGCAGATGGATCGCCTGAAGTCAGGAGTCTGAGACCAGCCTGACCAACATGGTGAAACCCCGTCTTCACTAAAAATATAAAAACTAGCCAGGTGTGGTGGCAGGTGCCTGTAATCCTAGTTACTCAGGAGGCTGAGGCAGGAGAATCGCATGAACCCAGGAGGTGGAGGTTGCAGTGAGCTGAGATCGCACCATTGCACTCCAGCTTGGGCAACAAGAGTGAAATTCTGTCTCAAAAAAAAAAAAAAAGAAAGTGGGAGTGAAGGGGTCCCCGACTATGGGGTTTTTTTTGGTTTTGTGGAGTTTTTGTTTGTTTGTTTGTTTTTGAGACTAAGTCTCACTCCGTCGCCAGGCTGGAGTGCAGTGGTATGATCTTGGCTCACTGCAACCTCCACCTCCCAGGTTCATGAGATTCTCCTGCCCCCAGCCTCCCAAGTATCAGGGACTACAGGCACACATCACCACACCGGGCTGATTTTTGTATTTTTAGTAGAGATGGGGTGGTTTCACCATGTTGGCCAGGATGGTCTCGATCTCCTGACCGCGTAATCTACCCGCCTCGGCCTCCCAAAGTGCTGAGATTACAGGCGTGAGCTGCTGTGCCCAACCTCCAGACTATGTTTTGACACTTTCTGGCTATGACCAAGTTGCTGATAGGTCTCTGTCCCAATGTACCTTCATTTTTCTCCTTCCCCACGGTAGTATAAAGTCTTCTCTAATTCAAAATAGAATACTATATGCAGAATATCCTTTGTGATATCCGGTCTGCTCCTTAGCCTTTTAAGAAATTTCACTTTTTAAAGAATGTCATTAACAAGGTCTTCAACAAGTCAATTTTCAACCTCTCAAGTTGTCTCAGTCCTCGACAACGCCCTCACACTACTCCTTTAAATCGTTAAGAAATCATGGGTCATCCATTTGATTTATTCTTGTTAATTTTTTTAATGTTAAAAGAAGAAGTACCTGTGCCTCATTATCTTGATTTTCTATTATCTCCTCAGAGACCCTCTGGACCACCCCAAAATGAAAAGACCACTAATTAAAGAAAGGTGACAGATTCTCTGCAGCTTCTACAAGGTTCCCATGGAGAGATCAGGAGAGCTGCTAAACAGAGCTCTTTTCTCAAAGTAAGAATTACTAGCTGGTCCAACTACAAAGACACGGGAGAATTAAAATACAGAAAAGCTGATGTACATAATCTTCTAACATCTTCTTGGGTTCCCAACTATCAATGAAAAAAAGCAGGTAGGAGCTCACAACAAAGTAAGAACTCTTCAATGCTCTACCAACCTGACTATAATATGAAAAATGAAACTCTAAAATTTCAAGAAAAAAGTGGGAAAAATACTTTATAACCTTGTAGTGAAAAAGTATAAAAGTGTACATAATAGGCCATCTGTACACATTCGCATTTGCTTTCATATACTAAAGAAACTCTGAAAGCCTACAAAAATGGAAAAGACTTTTCACTGAGTATTTTTTAATCCTTTTTAAAATTCTAAACATGTGAATGTATTATATATCCAAAAAACCTTTTTGTATGGTTTCAATTTCCACCACACTGAAGGATGGATTAGTTTCAAAAATACCTCACACAAGAAGTAGCAGGATCCAGATGCTATACTTGCCACTTTAACAAGCCGTACAGACCCTATGCTACTCATGTTTCTATGAAGGCTACACCAAAATAATAGTTTTAAAACCAGAATAGACAAGAACTGTCTCATAACAGAAACAACCTCTAATGATGTTAAAGGAGACTGTGCCCTACAAACCTTCCTGTGTAATTTATAACTAACCAACTCAGTAGTTACTGTATTAGGTCTCCCTGTGGCAGTAAATAGGAAGATGACAATTTTCTTTATGCTGACAACACAGTCATCCTGTGTCTGATGAAAAATTCTCAAAAAGCAGCTATTCTAGGCCTAGCATGGTGGCTCACACTTGTAATATCAGCACCTTGGGAGGCCAAGGTGGGCAGATTGCGTGAGGCCAGGAGTTCAAGACCAGCCTGGCCCAACATGGTGAAACCCCATTTCCACCAAAAATAAAAAATTAACCAGGCATGGTAGTGCACTTTTGTAATTCCAGCTACTCAGGAGGATAAGGCATGAGAATTGCTTGAGCCCGAGAGACAAAGGTTGCAGTGAGCTGAGATCATGCCACTGCACACCAGCTGGGGCAACAGAGTGAAGACAAGACTTTGTATCAAAAAAACAAAACAAAACAAACAATAAAACAGCAGCTATTCTAGATAATTACTGCAAGAAGCAGCAGCTCAGCGTCAGTTACATCAAAACTAAGATCATGTTTGGCAGGCATCTACCTCTAAATAAGTGGTCAATCTTTAAAAATAAAACCACTAAAATAATTCCTAAAGTATCTGGGGGAACATTTGCAGAAATCGTTTCCGAATGTAGTTCTTATGAAATTTAAATGTTCTACAAAAATTACATAAGTTCCTTTTATGGATTAGCCCTAACAACCTCAGGCTAATGTCTTTTCCAAGTCACATGGAACAGGACTGCAAAATCTCAACCATGTAACTGTACAGGTATATACCTGAGAAAATATAATGTCCACTTTTTTTTTTAATTCTGAAAACTATATCAGCTCTAACAGGTCTCCTACAGTAAAGTGTGTGTGGTTCACAAGCTAGCACTTGCCAAATACAAATCACCTGCTATTTGCAATTTAGCATTCAATTTACTCTTCACTCAAAACCCTTCAACATCTTGGTTAAGAGCTTCCCTAAAATTATAAAACATCCATCTCCAAATCTAAAATGTACATAAACTTTTGCATAGCTAGTAAGAATTCTTCATGAACAATCCTCATAACTGTAGTTCCTTAAATAAACACAGAGGGCAGGCTTTTAACATATTTTTTAAGTGAGGCGAAAAAGCAAATTTTTACTTTTCAAATCTTTCCATTTAAAAAAGTACTGGCTAGGTGTGGTGGCTTGTGCCAGTAATCTCAACACTTTGAGAAGCTGAGGTGAGAGGATCACTTGAGGTCAGGAGTTCAAGACCAGCCCAGGTAACATAGGGAGACCCTATCTCTACAAAACAATTAAAAAAATCAGCCGGGCATAGTGGTGCATGCCTGTAGTCCCAGCTACTGGGGAAGCTAAGGTGGCAGGATCACTTGAGACTGGGAGTTAGAGGCTACAGTGAGCTATGATCATGCCACTGCACTCCAGCCTGGAAGGCCCTGTCTCTAAAATAAATAAATAAATAAAAATTTAAAAGTACTTATTTTTTTTAATAAATAGAAGCATACTACATATGCTACTCCACAATCTTTCTGTGTTTAATAATATATCACAGACATCCTTCTACATAAAGACACGAATTAGATTCATCTATCTACCTTATCCTTTTTTTTTTTTTTTTTGAGATGGAGTCTTGCTCCGTCATGCAGGCTGGAATGCAGTGACACAATCTTGACTCACTGCAACCTCTGCCTCCCAGTTTCAAGCAATTCCCCTGCCTTAGCCTCCCAAGTAGCTGGGACTACAGGCACACACCACCATGCTCAGCTAATTTTTTGTATTTTAGTAGAGACAGGGTTTCACCCTGTTGTCCAGGATGGTCTCAATCTCCTGACCTTGTGATCTGCCTGCCTCGGCCTCCCAACATGGTGCTGGGATTACAGGCATTAGCCACCACGTCCTACCCTTAACCTTTTAATGACTGCATTTTATTCCTTTGAGCAAATGTACCTTAATTTTTTTTTTTTTTTTAGACAGGGTCTCACTCTGTCACCCAGGCTAAAACGCAGTGGTGCAATCACAGCTCACTGCAGCCTTGACCTCTTGGGCTCAAGCAATCCTACCTCAGCCTTCCAACTAACTGGGATCACAGGGGTACACCACCATGTCCAGCTAGCATTTTTTTTTAGAGATGGAGTCTCCGTATGTTGCCAAGGCTGAGGTGTTGCCAACATTTGGGTTGGCTCCAGTTATACTCTATGATAATAATGCTAACATAGTATACATTTTTTTTTGAGACAGAGTTTCGTTCATGTCACCCAGGCTGGAGTGCAATGGCCCAATCTTGGTTCACTACAACCTCTGCCTCCCAGGTTCAAGTGATTCTCCTGCCTCGGCCTCCTGAGTAGCTGGGGTTACAGGCACCCACCACCACACCCAGCCAATTTTTGTATTTTTAGTAGAGACAGGACTTCACCATATTGGCCAGGCTGGTCTCAAACTATTAACCTCAGGTGATTTGGCCACCTCAGCCTCCCAAAGTGCTGGGATTACAGGCATGAGCCACTGTGCCCAGTCAGTCTAACTATTTTTATACACTTATTTAAACAGTTTTTTGGATAAACTCCCAGGAGTGGGATAGTGGATCAAAGGACGTGAAAATTCTGAATTCTGATACTGCCACATTACAATCCATAAAGACTATAATTTATTACCAATGTTTTTGTGCTTTCTTGATTATTGTGATGCTGCACAGATTTTCATTAATATATAATGACCATTTGTATTTCTTCTTTTTGGACTTGCTTTTTCATGTGAGAAAGGAAAATTTAGGCCTTACAAGTGCATTTTATAGATTTATCTTGTTGAGGAAACCAAATAGTACCTAAGTATGAGATTAAAGATGGCTCATACAGAATTTGTTCCCTATCTTATAAATGTAATATATAAATGAAACTTGACACACTTAATATTTAGTGATTAAACCATTCATAATATATATATATGTGTGTGTATATATATATATATATATATATATGTACAGTGAGTTGAACAGCATCCCCCTCTCCAACAAAATGCATGTCCACCTGGAACCTCAGAAAATCTTATTTGGAAACAGTCTTGCAAATGTAATTAGCTAAGAGGAGGTCATACTGGATTGAGGTGGGCCCTAAATCCAAAGACTGGTGTGCTGACATGAAGAGAACACACAACGAAGGTGGTCATGTGATAACAAAGAGTTTAGAGGCAACACAAGGTAGGTCAAGGAATGCCAAGGGCTGCTGGCAATTTCCAGAAGCTAGGAGAGAGTGTGGGACAGGTTCTCCTTTCAGAGTCTCCTGTTAGAACCAACCATAATTTTGGATTTCTGGCCCCCTGACTTGTGAGAGAATAAATTTCTGTTGTCTTAAGCCACCTAGTTTGTGTTAATTTGTTAAAGGTAGCCACAGGAAATTAATACAACCAAAAGTGACACGACATTTCAAAAGCCAGGTTACCGAACTTTAAAAAAACTGCCTACTTCCTGAATAACATGATAAAAATTAAAATTAACTTCAAAGCAATGCATTGGAACGTTAAAATTGAAACTATGGAAGAATGCCATTTGTGTGTGTTTACACTGGATAATCACTGGGAGGCACTCTAATTCACCCTCTCCTAACACCTCCATTTAAGAATTCCACTGGACAGATTTCCCTATCAGTGATGAACAAATCTGAGTTCAAGTTGGTAAAAGTACAACTAATAATGGAGCCTTATGATCCTAAACAATATATTACCTAGAGACCTACACAACTTTCTCTCCCTACTCAGCTCTGAAAACTCCCTTGAAACTGCTTTTCAGGTCCAGTGCTTGCCAAGCAGATTTATCTCCCAAAGCAATTGTCTTAGATTCAATTGCCACGAAACAGGCCAGGGAAGTCTCCTCCTCAGGAGAGCTGCCAACCACGTAAAAACGTCAGAGAAGTGACAAATAAAAGGTAAAAGTTAAGTATCATTAGCCAGGTTCTTTGCAATATTAAGACCAGCTGGAATAAAAATCTTGAGTTGAGCCGGGCGCGGTGGCTCAAGCCTGTAATCCCAGCACTTTGGGAGGCCGAGGCGGGTGGATCACAAGGTCAAGAGATCAAGACCATCCTGGTCAACATGGTGAAACCCCGTCTCTACTAAAACTACAAAAAATTAGCTGGGCATGGTGGTGCGTGCCTGTAATCCCAGCTACTCAGGAGGCTGAGGCAGGAGAATTGCCTGAACCCAGGAGACGGAGGTTGCGGTGAGCCGAGATCGCGCCATTGCACTCCAGCCTGGGTAACAAGAGCGAAACTCCGTCTCAAAAAAAAAAAAAAAAAAATCTTGAGTTGAACATTCATTTTCTTGGATCAACTGGATCAAATAGGTTGAAAATGGTGCATTTTATATTCAATATGAGGCTATGAAAACCTTTCACTTCAAAAGGCAAGTTCCTGTAGTAACTGAACAGTATATATCCTCTGAATGATTTATTCCACATAACAGAAGAACCGTCATTTTAGCCCAGTATGGGTTTGGTTCAACAAGGACTTGGATGTAAGTCTATGCCTCATCACTTACTCACTTACTAACTGAGCACTTTGAGAAGTTACTTAACTTTCCTCCTTTTCCTTAACTGTTTTTTGCCATTTTCCTCACCTATAAGGAAATGACATCAACTTCATGGAATTACTGGGAGCATAAGCATCAAAGTACTCAGCATAGTGTTGCAAACATTACCAGGAATCCGAGAGATTTGGATAAGCTTATTAACAAGCGCTCAGTTTAACATATGTGTAAATTAAGGGCCAGCCATTTAATGACTCAAGGCCTTAATGAAAAAGGAACAAAAATAAGATAATGGAGCCCAAGAGTCCCAACTACAATTCCTCTCACCTACCAATTAGATAGCACTTCCTGACATTAGCACATGACCCAGTGTCAGGTTTTGCCATAATCACAAATAAGATGAAAATAATAGCTTTGCCATGCATCATGCTGCCTTCCCTTGGGAAGTTAATTTTACTTAACATTAGCTGACTAATGTCTGGTCTTCCTTTATTTAGCATTTGTATCGCTTGTAAACCAAGAACCATAAGGAGTCTCTTAGAAAGACTACTAATGGATATTAACACCACCATTTCAGATGCAGAAGTCAAGGTAAACTAATTCTGATGGTGGCAGTAAGTCAGGAGTAAAATCTGAACTAGACTTTAAATACTACACCAAGAGATCGTACCATTTTTCTTAAGCATTCACTTGATTTGTAAGTGATTCATTATTTTTAATTCCAAAGATCAAATCACATGTTTAAAACAACAACATCTATAACACACCTTTTAATTTCCCATCAAAGTCAGGGCTTGTGGCCACCTGGAGTCCTGGATGCGGTAAGAGAAAGCAGGTGACATCCGAGAAACATGAGTGAATGTGATTTCGAACATTCTGAATTTCTTCATGTTGATGTTCCTTCACCTACCAATGAAGACCAACAATTTACCAAACAAAAATCATTTGGTTTTCTTCACTAGGGACAACTAGTATAAGGACAATGGAAGGAAGGCTTCTCAACTCTGAGGGATCACAGTCGCCAAATGAGGAAACTCAGAACCTTAAGAAGCAATAAACACATAAATCTGATTACCTATGGCTTGACTCCTATAGCTAACAAACAGGTGTAGAAGAGTTTCTTTAAAAGGAGTATTGCACAATACTTAGGAAGAACAAGGGACAGTTTGTGGGGTGAAGGAGCATCTAACCAATAGCAGAGACAGACAAAAGACTCCTGTGTTTTGGTTTGGGAGAACAGGTTAGGCCTGTTTACTGTTTATATCTATGCCAAAATAAGTAAAACTTCTGAATCAGAATAACTAAAATTCTGAGTGTGACTTCTAAAGGCACATATAGAACTTGGTTTAAAATGTAAAATGGAAATTATAATCAAAGCTTGGGCATCTGCCCAGAATTTTCTTCTACAGTCCCTGTGTATTGTACATACAGGGTCATTAATCTTATCAGGAGTAAATAATATTAGCTTCTGTTAAGATTCATCTACAGTTAATATATTCAATATCATTTTCAATAACTGCTTTAAATACAATAGCCAAAGGTAAATGAGAAAACCATCACTACTTTTAGATAATTCCTCAGAAGATTATAGTCCCACTGACCTGTAAACGCTTATCCAAAAATGCCATTCCTCCTTGTAGTCCATAGCCGTATTCATAAGGGAAACTCCAATCTCTAACCAAAAACATCAGTGTCTATTTAAGAAAAGAGGAGAACATATTTTAAAAATGCATAAACAAATTTTCAAGAGAACAACTGCAATACATCTTTACATAATGCCAGCTTCTGTAAAGGGGGTAAAGATATGTACTGAAGGATGGATTGATTGATTTAGAGAATGGGTCTTGCTCTGTCACTAAGGCTAGCAGTGGCATGATCATAGCTCATTGTAGCCTGGAATTCCTGGGCTCAAGCGATCCTTCCACGTCAGCCTCCCAAGTAGTCAGGACTATAGGCACATGCCACTACATTTTGCTTATTTTTTTACTTTTTTTGTAGAGACAAGGTCTTGCTCTGTTGCTCCGGCTGGTCTTGAACTCCTGGCCTCAAGCAATCCTCTGGCCTTGGCCTCCCAAAGTGCTGAGATTACAAGTGTGAGCCAATACATCCACCCAGATTTATCTATTCTGTAATGTCTTAGAAGTTTTACAAACACTGGAAGGACATGTTTAAGACAAATATGAGGTCAATAAAGGCTATCTGCTATTTTTGTTCCCACAGCTTAGTAGGAACAGAAGGAAGACATTAATGAGAATGGTAAATTTGGGGCTCTGCGTTAAAGTCATCTATGGGGAATATAGTAAAGGACAAAAGAGAAAACCATATGGCACCAGCTAATTATAAAATTGGATCTGCAGCAAGGCACAGTGGCTCACGTCTGTAATCCCAGAATTTTGGGAGGCCAAGGCGAGTGAATCACTTGAGGTCAGGAGTTCGAGACCAGCCTTGCCAACATGGTGAAAACCCATTTCTACTAAAAATACAAAAATTAGCTGAATGGTGGCAATCCCAACTACTTAGGAGGCTGAGGCAGAAGAATCGCTTGAACCTGGGAGGCAGAGGTTGCAGTCAAGGTTGCGCCAGCCTGGGCAACAGAGACTCCATCTCAAAAAAAAAAAAAAATCAGATCTGCTTTTAGTATTAGAAAGGAAGGCCAGGCATGGTGGCTTATGTCTATAATCCCTTCACGTTGGCAGGCCTAGGCAGGCGGATCACCTGAGGTCAGGAGTTTGAGACAAGCCTCGTCAATATGATTAAATCCCATCTCCACTAAAAATACAAAAAATTAGCCGGGCATGGTAGCAGGCGCCTATAATTGCAGCTACTCAGGAGGCTGACGCAGGACAGTTGCTTGAACCTGGGAGGCAGAGGTTGCAGTGAGCCAAGATGGTGCCACTGCACTCTAGCCTGAGCAAAATCTTAGAGTGAAACTCCATCTCAAAAAAAAAAAAATTAGATAAGAAAAGAAATAAGGCTCACACACTGAAGGCATCTCTAATCCTATTGATTGAGGCTGCTGTGCTTCCTCATTCTCAAGAAACACTGAGCTAAAGTTGAGGTCAGCAAAGACCTTTTGGGGAAAGGGAGAGAGAGGGAAAGAGGGAGGGAGGGAGGGAGGGGGAGAGAG
>NW_016107924.1:614733-619481 GCF_001604975.1 Cebus imitator | reverse complement strand
AGTCTCACTCTGTCAGGACTAGACTGGAGTGCAGTGGCATGATCTCAGCTCACTATAACCTTCATCTCCCAGGCTCCAGCGACTCTCCTGCCTTAGCCTTCCAAGTAGTTGAGATTATAGGCGGCCACCAACATACTCGACTAATTTTTGTATTTTTAGTAGAGACAGGGTTTCACCATGTTGGGCAGGCTGGTCTCGAACTATTGACCTCAGGTGATCTGGCTGTCTTGGCCTCCCAAAGTGCTGGGACTACAGGCGTGAACCACCACGCCTACCCTCATTTTTTTTTAAGAGATGTCTTGCTATGTTGACCAGGCTGGTCTCAAACTCCTGTGCTCTAGCAATTCTTCCATCTGGGCCTCCCCTATGTGCTGGGATTATAGCCGTGAGCCACCACACCCAGTGCAGAGAGTTTATTTTGTAAGCAATTACTCAACTCTGCCATTGTATCAGGAAAGCTGTCACAGACAGTACAAAAACAAATGAGAATGGCTATGTTCCACTATAATTTTACCCATAGACACTGTCATTTGAATTTCAGATAATTTACACATCATAAAATTGTATTTCTCATTTTTTTCCAACCATTTAAAAATGTAAAAAACATTCTTAGCTCACAAGTCATATAAAAACAGGTGGCAGGCCAGATTTGGCCTACGAGCTGTAGTTTGCCAATCATGAACAAAAACAAAGATATGAATTATATTTATAATAAATATTCTAACCTGGAAGGGCTTTTGGAAAATTTCATCCATTGCCAGACGACCATATTCTGTGAAGAGCTTTAAAAAAGAAGGATTATGGTTTGTAAAGCAAAATTACTTAAAATAGTTCTATGGCTTTTCTTTAGCAAAGTATTCATTAACAGACTGGATACTATCTATATTGAGACCAGAGTTCTATAGTTTCAAATGCCCACAGGAGTCATGAACCTTAAAATCATCTTGGTTATTTCTTGCTCACATCCCACATGTCAATTCATCAGCAAATCCAGAATCCAGCCCCTCACTATTCCCATGTGCCTTGGAATACTGCAATCATCTCCCAACTGGTCTCCCTGCCTCAGCCAGTGCCTCCCTACAGGCTATTCTCAATATAGCAGCCACAGTGACTCTGTTATTATATGGTTAGTTAGATCATACCATGGCTCTGCTCAAAACCCTACAACCTCATTCAGTATAAAAGCCAGTCCTTACAGTGTGATACAGCCACACTGGCCCTCCTTCCTGTTCTTCAAACATGTGGGCATACTACTGCCTTAGGACCTTTGTACTGTTCCTCCCACCAACTCTAAGTTCTCCCAAATATCCTCATGATCAGCTCACATACTTCTTAAGGTCTTTACTCAAATGGCTCCTTCTCAGTGAAGACATCCATGGCCATCTACATAAAAAGACTACAACTTTGCAAATATTTCCCAGTTCATGTCTCAAAAAAAAACTTTGTCTTAACATTTATACATTTATCATTATCTAATATACTATACCCCTTCTTATCTTGATTTGCATCTGTCGTTACTACCAGCATTTAAACTCCATGAGGACAGGAATATTTGCCTGTTTTGTGCACTACAGAATTTCTGAATTTCCAGCAACAAGAAAAGTATTAGGCCCATAGTATTTATGCCATTCATGGCCGGGCACAGTGGCTCACGCCTGTAATCCCAGCACTTCGGGAGGCCGAGGCAGGCGAATCACGAGGTCAGGAGTTCAAGATCAGCCTGACCAACATGGCGAAACCCCATCTCTACTAAAACTACAAAAAATTAGCCGGGCATGGTGGCACGCGCCTGTAATCCCAGCTATTCGGGAGGCTAAGGCAGGAGAATCGCTTGAACCCGGGAAGCAGAGGTTGCAGTGAGCCAAGATCGTGCCATTACACTCCAGCCTGGGCGACAGAGTGAGTGGAGATATATATATATATATACACATGCCATTCAAATGACTGAATTCTGGTTTTTGGGGGGTTCTTTGGTGTTTTTTTGAGACAGAGTTTCTCTCTTGTCATCCAGGCTGGAGTGCAGTGGCATGATCTTGACTCACTGCAATCTCTGCCTCACAGGTACAAGCAATTCTCCTGTCTCAGCCTCCCGATGAGCTGGGATGACAGGCGCACACTACCATGCCCGGCTAATTTTTGTATTTTTAGTAGAGACGGGGTTTCACCATATTGGCCAGGCTGGTCTTGAACTCCTGACCTCAGGTGATCCACCCACCTTGGCTTCCCAAAGTGCTGGGATTACAGACGTGAGCCACCGTGCCTGGCCTAAAATGACTGAATTCTTTAAGGTTAAGGTTTACCTGTATATTTACCACTATTTCTTTGGGAAGCCTCACTAAAAGCGTAAAACAAAGTTTAAAAGTAAATAAATAAATAAACAAATAAATAAACAGGATAAAGAAGCCTGCAGAAAAGAGCTATCAAAAACATTCTGGAGGAAAAATAGACAAATGAGACAAATGAGAACTGTCTCAAGTTTTGGCTTCCTCTGTTCTGCTAAGAAATCTGGAAGAGACAGGGGCCAAACAAGGAATAAGCAGATTCTCTAAGTAGAATGCCTGAAATGCTCAGAAATTATAAGCATGCAGTTACCTTACAAGAGGAGGTGTAGAAGTGCACTGACAACTAGGAACTATGTGAGTCTTAGGAGAAAGCACCTACACTCCCAGGTTCCCTTCTCTCACTCTCATGTGTTTCCTGTCTCCACAGAAGATGGGAATGTAGTATATGAAGATAAATCTCAAAAAAAATCTAGACTTAGACACCAAACTCAGCTGAGGTTACGAGTAAGTCTCCTACCTTCCTGGAAACAGCTATTAAGTCATATTGAGTGGTGGGACTCCTTAGCCTTTTCACCCTACTGGGTACCAGAGCAAGCTTCTACCCACCAAGGCAGGAGTTTAAAGAAATTTTCTCTAGGGAAACTGACAACTCAAGAATAAAGATCTGTAAAAAATGGATATTTGGGAGCTGGAAACAAAATAGCTAGATAACCTTGCCCAACCACCTACCTGATTGTGATCCAAACCAGTACACAAGGCCTATCCTCTTATCGAAGCTCCCAGTTTGTTAGTGGCTCTCTCTTAAACAAGTAGTCAAGGACTACCAGCTAGACATTTGAGAAAAGCCTCTTAGCAGGGCTGGGGGCTATGATTCATGCCTGTAATCCCAGCACTTTGGGAGGCAAAGGCAGGCAGATCACTTCATGTCAAGAGTTCGAGACCAGCTTGGCCAACAGAGCAAAACCCTGTCTCGCTAAAAATACAAAAATTGGGCATGGTGGAGAGCACCTATAATCCCAGCTTCTCAGGAGGCTAAGGCAGGAGAATCGCTTAAGCCTGGGAGGTGGAGGTTTCAGTGAGCTGAGATCGCACCACTGCACTCCAGCCTGGGCAGCAGAGTGAGACTCTGTCTCAAAAAACAAAAAAGAAAGAAAAAGAAAAAGCCAGGCACAGTGGCTCACAACTGTAATCCCGGCACTTTGGGAGGCCAAGGCAGGCAGATCATTTCAGGTCAGGAGCTCGAGACCGGTCTGACCAACATGGTGAAACCCTGTCTCTACTAAAAGTACAAAAAATTTAGCTGAGTATGGTGGTATGCGCCTGCAGTCCCAGCTACTCAGGCAGCCAAGGGAGCAGAGTCACTTGAGCTCAGGAGGCAGAGGATGCAGTGAACCAAGATTGAGCCACTGCACTCCAGCCTGGACGACAGAGGAAGACTCTGTCTCAAAAAAAAAAAATTACTAAAAACACAGGTTAGGTGGGAAACTTATTTGGAAGAAAAACCTGCCTTGAACTGACATGAAGCTTTTTATAGGCTTATTTACCCCCATTTCATTGGTCATGTATTTCATTGCAGAAATATTAATATTCGGGTTCTGCCTAAACATCCACACCCAGCTAATTTTTATATATTTAGTAGAGAAGGGGTTTCACCATGTTTGCCAGGCTGGTCTCGAACTCTGACCTTGTGACTCACCCTCCTCAGCTTCCCAAAGTGCTGGGATTACAGGCATGAGCCACCACACACCCAGCTGTGATTTCTTTAACATCAACATATTTAATCTATCTGGAATTTTTGTATATAGTACAAGGAGAAATATGATTTTTTTTTTGAGACAGAGTCTTACTCTGTTGCCCAGGCTGGAGTGCAGGGGTGTGATCTTGGCTCACTTCAACCTTTGTCTCCTGGGTTCAAGTGATTCTGAGGCTTAGCCTCTCGAGTAGCTGGGATTACAGGCATGTGCCACCACACCCAGCTAATTTTTTTTTTTTTTTTGTACTTTTAGTAGAGATGGGGTTTCAACATGTTGGCCAGGCTGGTCTCAAACTCCCGAACTCAGGTGATCAGCCTGCCTCAGCATCCCAAAGAGGAACAGAATTCCTAACTTATCTAAATACATAGTCAACTATCCTAACACCATTTATTGACTGATCTATTGTTTATGGTATATGCGTATATATTCTTAAGTAGAATAAAATATATGAAAATGTAGTATATCATAAGTATAGCACATTGATCGATTTTTTTCCTGAACCAATGCCATGTTCTTGTAATTATAGATTTATAATATGTACTAAGTCAATTATCTCATGTTTCTCCTACCCCCTGTAATTTCCTTGGCTGTTTTACAATTTAACTTTCCAAATTAATTTCACAACAATTCTGTCAAGTTCCCAAAATAATGCCTTTATGATTTTGTTTAGTGGGGAAGAACTGACAACCTTATAATAGTCTCAAATGAGATA
>NW_016107924.1:602474-614218 GCF_001604975.1 Cebus imitator | reverse complement strand
ACGGGGTTTCACCATGTTGACCAGGATGGTCTCGATCTCTTGACCTCGTGATCCACCCGCCTCGGCCTCCCAAAGTGCTGGGATTACAGGCTTGAGCCACCGCGCCCGGCCCCTTAATTATTTTTTAAGCTCTAGTTTTCTAGTTGATTCTTTGGATTTCCAGGCACATAAACATATTATTTTCTCCTTTGTAATATTTATATTATGCAGTTGCTGAGTCTACCATCAGCCTTGTCATTTGGGACAAATCCTCTGTCCATTAAGTCCAGTGGTAAATATGGGGACACCTCATCTCTACAATAATAAAAAAGATAGGTGTGGTGGTACATGCCTGTGGTCTCGGCTACTTGGGAGGTTGAAGTAGGAGGACCTATCTCTACTTGGGCCTGGAAGGTCAAGGCTGTAGTGAGCCATGAACGTACCAATGCCCTCCAGCCCAGGCGACAGGTGAGACCCTGTCTCAAAAAAATAGATAAGTAAATAAAAGTAAAAACAAAAATGAAAATTTTGAATTGAGATAAAAGAAAAGAAATACTATTGCCTAACAGGAAAATAGGGAGAGACATTAGCAAAAAACAAAGAACCTATTTCAAAAGTTGTAAGATGCCTGCCATCCCAGCACTTTGGGAGGGCAAGTCAGGTGGAATCCCCTGAGGTCAGGAGTTCAAGATCAGTCTTGCCAATGTGATGAAACTCCATCTCTACTAAAAATACAAAAATCAGCCGGGAATGGTGGCGAGCGGCTATAGTCCAGCTACTAGGGAAGCTGAGGCCAGAGAATCGCATGAACCAAGAAGGCGGAGGTTGCAGTGAGCCAAGATCTCACCACTGCACTCCAGCCTGGGTGACAAAGTGAGACGAAAAAAAAAGTTACAAGAATTAAGCAAGTTGAATTCTACAGGAAGTATGAACATTTGCTTTACTAAAGAAGAGTGCTTAAGCTACTATGAAATGAAAAGACGGGCCGGGCGCGGTGGCTCACGCCTGTAATCCAAGCACTTTGGAGGCCAAGGCGGGCGAATCACCTGAGGTTGGGAGTTCAAGGCCAGCCTGACCAACATGGTGAAACCCCATCTTAAAAAAAAAAAGGAAATGAAAAGTCATAATTGATAATGGAAAGGAAACAAGCCATGTGAAATGTACTGAACTGAAGCATAAACCAAGGTTTGGATTTAATGTATTAATTTGGAAAACAATATAAATGCCATAAATGCCTGAAGAAGCCAGGCATGGTGGCACTCGCCTTGTAGTCCCAGCTACTCAGGAGGCTGAGGCCGGAGAATCACTTAAACTCAGGAGGCGAAGGTTGTAGTGAGCCAAGATTGTGCCATTGCACTCCGGCCTGGGTAAAAAGAGCAAAACTCCAGCTGGATGTGGTGGCTCACACTTGTAATCCTAGCACTTTGGGAGGCTGAGGTGGGCGGATCACGAGATCAGGAATTTGAGACCAGCCTGGCCTTGGTGAAACCTCGTCTCTACTAAAAATATAAAAACCAGCCGGGCACGATGGCAGGTGCTTATAATCCCAGCTACTCAGGAGGCTGAGGCAGGAGAACTGCTTGAACCCGGAAGCTAGAGATTGCAGTGAGCCAAGATCGAGCCATTCCACTGCAGCCTGGGTGACAGAGCAAGACTCTGTCTCAGGGGAAAAAAAAAAGCAAAACTCCATCTTAAAAAAAAAAAAAAAAACACAAGGTAACAAAATCATTGCAGGAGACGTAGAACTGCATACAATAAAAAGAATCAGGAACGGTTGATGTTGAAACGATTATGGGAAAGAGATGCTTAAACATATCTGGGGTTTGAGGAACCAGAGTATGATGGAGCTCTTGAGAATATAATCAAAGGTGAAGTAGGCCGGGCTCAGTGGCTCACACCTATAATCCTAGCACTTTGGGAGGCTGAGGCGGCTGGATCACTTAAGGTCAGGAGTTAGAAATCAGCCTGACCAACTGGTGAAACCCCATCTCTATTAAAACTACGAAAATTAGGCAGGCATGGTGGTGCACGCCTGTAGTCCTAGGTACTTGGGAGGCTGAGGCATGAGAATTGCTGGAACCTGGGGAGGCAGAGGTTGCCGTGAGTTGAGACCATACTTCTGCACTCCAGCCTCGGTGACAGAGACTCTCAAAAAAAAAAAAAAACAACAAAAAGGTGAATTACATAAGTGCATCATAATCTACTTACTATCTCTTATGGTATGAACCGTGTCCTGAAGAAAAATACGTTAAAGTCCTAGCACCTGGTACCTGTGAATGTGACCTTATATGTATCTATGGCACTTGGTCCTCTACCTCACACAAGGTAAGCATTCGAAAAATGTGTGAAAGGAAGGAATAAATTTCAGGTGAAATGGTGACCAACGCAAGTTGTGACAGAAGTTTTACAGAGCAAAAGCTCTCAACCACTAAGCCATGGAACTGGAATAGAACGTCTAATTATAAAGTACAGGCAATTTCCATAGCAACATTAAGGACCGAGGTTTAGGAGGAATTTTCCTTGTTTTTTATAAAGAAACATAAAATAGAACTAATTCAAGGTAATCCCTATAATAACGATGCCCTTGCTCACATTCTGATGTTTTCTTGAATGTCAGTGGGAGAAGCAGCATTAGAGCAATATTCCAGGAATTGTATCCAACCCTGGAATACCCACGAAAGAGCATTTTATGGGGAAAAACAGATAAGAACTGCTGCTATAAAAAAGAGAAGAAAATTGCTGGGCACAGTGGCTCACGCCTGTAATCCCAGCACTTTGGGAGTCCAAGATGGGTGGATCACGAGGTCAGGAATTCGAGACCAGACTGGCCAAGGTGGTGAAACCCCGTCTCTACTAAAAATACAAAAATTAGCCAGGTGCAGTGGCACGTGCCTGTAATCCCAGCTACTCAGGAGGATGAGGCAGGAGAATCACTTGAACCCGGGAGGCAGAAGTTGCACTGAGCCGAGATCACGCCATTGCACTCCAGCCTGGGTCACAGAGTGAGACTCTAACTCAAAAAAAAAAAAAAAAAAGAAACAAAGGAAAAGAACTGCTGCTATGAAGAAGAGAAGTCACTGGATAATAATAGCAATAGCAATAAAAACAATGGCTAGCAATTATTAAGCACATACTATTTTCCAGGCATGCATTTAAAAATACTAATTTATTTAACCTCATATGAATTATTGCAATAGCTCTGTGATCGGTCTCACTGAATGTACCCACCTCTAAAAATCTATTCTGAACATGGCAGCCAGAATAATCCCTTTACAACATGTCAGACAACGTCATTGCTGAAGACCCTCCCATGGCTCCCACCTGCCCCAGAGGAAAAGACCCAGCATGACCGGGACCTCACTGCCTCTCTAACTTCATCACTAAGCCTCTTCCTGTCACTCTGCAATCCTACCCACGGGCCTCCTTGCCATTCCTTGATCTTGCCAAGAGCACTCCCTTCAGGGTCTGTCTTCCAGCAGCTGCTCCTCTCCTGTAACAGTTTTCCACCCAAATGTATCTGAAGGACTCACTTCCCCACTTTCTTTTGTTCTCTGCTCAAATCAGTAAGGCCTTCCCCGACCACCCCAGCAATGAATATCCAGTGTAGAATTACCATGAACCAAAAACCTTCCTCCACATTTCAATCTTTTGCTAAAAACTACTCAGCTGTAAAATTTTTCTGAATCTTAAAACTTTTAAATAATATGATGCTAAAATTGTTATGAGAAATAGATACCTGTAGCTGTTGAAGATCATCTTCCTGAATGTTCTGGGATAAATTATAAATCTAGAAAACAAAAATCCAGATTGATACTTCTCTGGTTTACTTCAAACAAATCCTAAATAAGCCTAAAGGACTGACAGAAGCTTTGAACAATTAAAGACTTGCATATAAGAACATGAGGTCTGTTCAAACAACAATATGATCTGTCTTTTGGAAAATTATGCACATAAGGTTGAAATCAAAAAATTCTTCCTTTACAGTTTAAAGTATAGTTTTCCTAAATTCTTATTAAAATCTATATTTTCTATATGATGTAATGGATATAAATTTCCATTTTTTGGAACTTTCCTTAGAACACATTATATATAATTATAACCAAAGAGGAAAAATGCTTTGGCTCCTTCTCAAGCTTTTAAGAGCTTAACTGAATCTACAGTTTAAAAATAATATTTACATATCATCATGGAAATTCTGTTAACAGAATAACAAAAACTGTATTTCCTCCCTTTATCTTATTTCCTTTGCAAACTTTTTTCCAAGTCAAGTGATTTTTACCTGAACAGAACTAGTCATAGTGCTTAGAGCAAAGATGGTAGCACAGTCTTTCACAGTTGACTGGCTGTCAAATGCCCCCTGGGTATCCATCAGAACAACTGCAACCTAAAAAAAAAAAAAGGAAAATACAAATAAAAGAGGCTAAAGTAAGAAGGAGGAAAATATAAAGGAGAAATTGAAAAGTATAGTTAATTTTACATGAGCCTTAAGCACTTCCTTGTAGGTTCTGTACAACTATTTAGGTGCTTTGCTTTGACTACAGCACTCTACAAGATGACTCAGAGGCATACAGAGCAATATGAAAGGCGAAAATTGCCCCACCAATTGAAACGGCCAAATGTTGAAAGCAATTAGCTCATTATCCAGCCAGGCATTTACACGTTTTTTGTTGTTGAAAAATAAACTACAAATATTCATTTTGGCCAGATGCAGTGGCTCACATCTATAACACCAACACTTTGAGAGGCCATGTTGGGAGGATCACTTGAGCCCAGGAGTTCAATACCAGCCTGGGCAACATAATGAGAACCTGTCTCGACAAATAATTTAAAAATCAGGTTGGGTACAGTAGCTCATGCCTGTAATTCCCACACTTTGGGAGGGAGGCCAAGTCAGGTGGATCGCTTGAAGCCAGGAGTTCCAGACCAGCCCAGTCAACACGGTGAAATCCTGTCTCTACCAAAAATACAAAAATTAGGCTGGGCACGGTGGCTCAAACCTGTAATCCCAGCACTTCGGGAGGCCGAGGCAGGTGTATCACCCAGGAGGTGGAGGTTGCAGTGAGCTGAGATGGCACCACTGTACTCCAGCCTGGGCAACAGCGCAAGACTCCATCTCAAAAAACAAAAAGCAAACAAACAAACAAAAAAAATTAGCCAGGCATAGTGGCACACACCTGTAATCCCAGCTGCTCCAGAGGCTAAGGCAGGAGGATCACTTGAGCCCTGGAGGCAGAGGCTGCAGTGAGCCAAGATCATGCCACTGCACTCCATGGCAACAGAGCAAGACTCTGTCTCACTTGAGCCCAGGAGGACAAGGCTGCAGTGAGCTGTGATGGCACCACTCACTCCAGCCTAAGCAACAGAGTGAGAACCTGTCAGAAAAAAAAAAAAAAAAGACAGACAAATACAATGAGATACTATTTCAAACCTACTAGGGCTGGCTATAGTAGCCAAAAAGACAAATAATATCAGGTATTGGCAAAAATTTTTGTATTTTGTATTTTTTTTTTCAGAGATGGGGTCTCACTCTGTTGCCCAGGCTGGTCTTGAACTCCTGAGCTTAAGAGATCCATCTGCCTCAGCCTCCCAAAGTGCTAGGGTGCTAGGATTACAGGCATGAGCCACCACGCCTGGCTTTTTTTTTTTTTTTGAGACAAACTCTCACTTTGTTGCCCAGGCTGGAGTGCAGTGGCGCAATTGCAGCTCACTGCAACCTCCACCTCCCAGTTTCAAGCGATTCTCGTGCCTCGGCCTCCCGAGGCTCATGGAGACTCATGGACACTGGAGACTCATGCATTGCTGGTGAAAATACAGGTGGGTATAGCTGTCTTGAGAAACTATTTGGCAGTTTTTTGAAAGGTTAATCATGGAGTTGTCATGTGACCGAGACAGTTCACTCTTAGGTAATCATCCAAAAGAGGTGAAAACGTATGTTTACACAAAAACCTGCACATGAAAGTTCATGGCAGGATTATATTCATAATAGCCAAAAAGTAGAAACAACCCAAATGTTCATTAACTGATTAAGAGATAAATAAAATGAAACAAAATGTGGTGTGTGTGTGTGTGTGTGTGTGTGTGTGTATATACATACACACAATGGAAAGTATTCAGCCATGGAAAGGAGTTAAGTACTGATTACAACATACATGGGCCATGAGAACACGAGGCTAAGTAAGGATGACCAGACATAAAAGATCACATATGATAAGATTTCATTTATATGAAATGTCCAGAAGAGGCGGACAGATCCAGAATGGAAATAGATTAGGAGTTGCCAAGGCTAGGAGAAATGGAAATGGAGAGTGGCTGTTCATGGGTACTAGGTTTCTTTCAGGGGTGATGAAAATGCCATAGAATTTGTGGTGATAACTGGACAGTCTCATGAGTACACTAAAAACCAATGACTTGTATACTTCTAAAGGATGAATTTTAGAGTATATAAATTATATCCCAATTTAAAACAGGCTAATCATGGCATATATTTGCTAACCAGAAAAAATGAGGCTAGACAGGAGAAATACTTTTTAAAGAACAGGGGTCATATGTGTACTGACATAAAGTGCCAGACATTTGGGGAAATGGTATCCGCACGCCATAGAGTGAAACTGTAAACTGCCATAAGCTCTTTCAAGAACAATTTGGCAATAGCTAAAACAGGCACTCAGAAAGGGGAAAGGGGCGCCCTCAGACCCAGCAATCCCACTTCCAGGGGGCTTTCTGATGTTTTTTATTAGTATCCACAGTAAGAAATGTATCTTATATCATGACCAAATACACACATAAAAAGTTGAAACTTAATTTATATGTGTACTACACTCTAATGCTTTCTACTCTGTTTTACTACTTACTTTTTTAAATACTGCTCATGAGCCAATAAATTAATTTTTCTACCCCTAATGGGTCATGGATACAATTTTTAAAACTGTGGCCCAAAGACACACTTGAACACCCCGTTTACTCAAGAAGACATCCATCAGGATGTTCACTGTAGCAAAGATTACCAAAAATAAAGATAAAATTTAAAAATAAGGAAGCAATCTAAATGTCCTCAGTAGGGAAAATGGGTGACAAGGTGGTATATTAATATAATGATTACTACATAACAGTTAAAAAGAGTAGACCCAATCTATATATTCTTAAATGTAATTTTTAATTAAGAAGTAAAAATAAATGAAAATTATCTACTTCTTAAACCAGATTCTTCTAGGCTAATATCTCATTTAGCATAAAAAAGTAAGACAATCATACTAAAGGCTAACTTCTAAAGAAAGGTTAACAATCTGGCGGCTCAGCGCAGTGGATCACACCTGTAATCTCAGCACTTTGTGAGGCCAAGACAGGCAGATCACTTGAGGTCAGGAGTTTGAAATGAGCCTGGCCAATCTGGTGAAACCCTATCTCTACTAAAAATACAAAAATTAGCCAGGTGTAGTGGTGTGCGTCTGTTGTCCCAGCTACTCAGGAGGCTGAAGCAGGAGAATCCCTTGAACCTGGGAGGCAAAGGTTGCAGTGAGCTGAGATCGCACCACTGCACTCCAGCCTAGGCGACAAAGTGAGACTCCCTCTCAAAAAAAAAAAAAATTTATCAATCTGACATTATCCAATATTACATTGACTTTTTAAAGCACTCCTGATCCTGCTGGGGTTTTTTTCTTGTTTTTTTGTTTGTTTGTTTAAAAGAAATAGGGTTTTTACTGTTTCCCTGGCTGGACTTGAACTCCTGGGCTCAGGCAATCCTCCTGCCCAGCCTTCTGAGTAGCAGGAACTACAGGTGCACACCACTACACACAGCTGAACATAGCATGTTTTTTGGGTTTGGGTTTTTTTGCTTGTTTGTTTTTTGAGACAGGGTCTCACTCTGTCGCCTAGGTTGGAGTGTAGTGGCACAATCACAGCTTATTACAGCCTCGTATCACCCAGGCATAGGCAGTCTTTCCATCTCAGCCTCCCAAGTAGCTGGGACTACAAGTGTGCACCACCATGCCCAGCTAATTTTTCTATTTTTGTAGAGACAAAGTTTTGCCATGTTGCCCAGGCTTGAGCATAATGTTTTTTAAAAGAATAGGAAACCCAATGATGTGATACCATTACACATCTATTAGAATGACAAAAATCCAACCGAGCATGGTGGCTCACATGTGTAATCCCAGCACTGTGGAAAGCTGAGAAGGATGGATCCCCTGAGGTTGGGAGTTTGAAACCAGCCGAATCAACATGGAGAAACCCATCTCTACTAAAAATACAAAAACTTAGCCAGCATGGTGGCACATGCTTGTAATCCCAGCTACTCAGGAGGCTGAGACAGAAGAATTGCTTGAACCTGGGAGGTGGAGGTTGCAGATTGCACCATTGTCCCCAGACTGGGCAACAAAAAAAAAAAAAAAAAAAAACAAAAAAAAAAAAAAAAAAAAAAAAAGAATGATAAAAATCCAAAACATTGACAACAACAAATGCTGGCAACAATATGGAGCAAAAAGAACTTTAATTAGTTGCTGATAGGAATGCAAAATGGTACAGCCACTTTGAAAGACAATTTGGCAGTTTCTTGGAAAACTAAACATAATCTTACTATAAAATCCAGCAATCATGCTCCTTAGAGCCAGGCACAGTGGCTCATGCCTGTAATCCCAGCACTTTGGGAGGCCAAGGTGGGTGGATCATGAGATCAGGAGTTCAAGACCAAACTGCCCAAGACAGTGAAACCCTTTCTCTACTAAAAATACAAAAATTAGCCAGGCATGCTGGTAGGTGCCTGTAATCCCAGCTACTCAGGAGGCTGAGGTAGGAGAATTGCTTGAACCTGGAAGGTGGAGGGTGCAGTGAGCCGAGATTGCACCATTGCACTATAGCCTAGGCAACAGAGTGAAACTCCATCTCCAAAAAAAAAAAACTCCTTGGCATATACCCAAAGGAGCTGAAAGCTTATGTCCCAACAAAAGCCAAAACATGAGTATTTACTGGAGCTTTATCCTTAATTGTCAAAATTTGAAAGCAACCAAGATGTTCTTCAACAGGCAAATGGATGAACAAACTGTGGTACATTCATAATGTAGAACACTATTCAGCAATTTTAAAAAATGAACTATCAAGACATGAAAGACTGGGAGGAATCTTAAAATCACATTGCTAAGTGAAAGAGACCAATCTGAAAAGGCTGCATACTGCAGAATTCTAACTATATGACATTCCAGTAAAGGCAAAACTATGGCAACAGTAAAAAAATCAGTGGTTACAGGAGTTTGTGCAGAGGGAAGAGAGGAACAGACAGGTAGATCACAGAGAATGTTTAGGGCAGTTTGACTATTCTGTATGATACAGTAATAGCAGATACATGTCACTATACACTTACCAAATCCAATTCACAATACAATGAGTGAGCCTTAAAGTAAACCATGGACTTTAGCTAATGCCAATATATAAATATTGGTTCAAATATTAATTGTAACAAATGTATCACACTATTACAAGATGTAAATAACGGAGCAAACTGAAGGAGGGTGTGGGAACCAGGCACTTTCCAATTAATTTTTCTGAAAACCTAAAACAAACAAAATAAAGATACTGATTTATTTTAAGGCAAGAAACCCAGATGACAATGAAAAGCATGGAGCTTTACAAAGATTACCAAAAATAATCACTAAAAACAAAGCTTCCTTACTACTAACATACAGATTTCCTAAACTATTAAGAAGAATTAATATACCAAATACCCAAATAGTAAATGTAAAAAACAAAAATGAGTTACTTAGGTCCTACCACTATATAGAGAAGGATCACACAGTCAAAAATAATTATTTATTCTTAAAAACGAATTATGAGGCTGGGCATGGTGGTTCACGCCTGTTAACCCAGCACTTTGGGAGGCTAAGGCAGGCATACTGCCTGAGGTCAGGAGTTCAAGACTAGCCTGGCCAACGCGGTAAGACCCCAACTCTACAAAAAAACAAAAATTAGTGAGATGTGGTGGAGCGCACCTGTAGTCCCAGCAACTCAGGAGACCAAGGCACAAGAATCACTTGAACCTGGGAGGCAGAGGTTACGGTGAGCAGAGATCCCACCACTGCACTCTAGCCTGGGTGACAGAGCAATACCCTGTCTTTAAAAAAATGTCTACCACACATTACAAAAGATAGAAGGCATGAGACCAAAAATTAACCCTGAATTTAAAGTCACAGGGCCTTGGAATGCCAGTGCTAACAGTAACTTCACTGGGTCTTTTTATCACAGCATCTCTAAAATGAAGAGGTTGGACCTTCCACTTCCAGCCAAAATGGAGTAACAGAATTTACCCTCCCACCTGAAACCAAAACATAACAGACAAAATACATGAAACAACGGTTTTCAAGACACTGGACATTAAGTAATGAAGAATATCCCTAAGGGAAGAGAAACGAGGTGAGCTGCAGGATTGCCCCAGCTCGATGGCCGAGCCACAGGGAAGGGGAAGCAAAGCAGAACCAGACAAGCCTGAGTTGAAGAGACAAAGCAGGAGAGTGAGGGAGACCAACGCTACTAGAATTCACAAAGTACCTAGGAGGAAAAAGCTACAGAGAGAAAGAACCCCAGAGATCTGCAGAGGGTTTCCTCTCAAGTGTTCAGCTAAGTATTGATCAGTAAATGTATATAAGGAACCAGCCTGAGGCTGAATAAAGAACTACTGAGAAGACTGAGAGTGAACCGTATCCAGTGCTCACACAGGTTCAGGAAATCATGTCTGTTCCCCCAGCCTGACTGCAAAAACCTCATAATTCAAGGGGAATTGGGAAGAGTCCTCAGAGTCTTGTCTCAGTAGTGAGGAATAACTACCTCTAGGTTAAACCCTCTCTGGTCCCATTTAACAAATCTAAAAAGCAAGAACAGAGGAATTCAAGAGTTTCCAAATTACTTAACTAAATCCCAGAATAACGCTAGATATTTTACAGGAATGCAAAAATAACCAGCAGCCAACAAGAGAAAATCCACAAGTCTATGTCCCATCAAAAATTTGCAGACATACGAGAAGCGAAAAATATAACCCAAATGAGGAGAAAAATAAATCAAAACTGACTCAGAACACAGATGTTAAAATTAACAGAAAACAACTTTTCTTTTTTTAAGACAGAGTCTTACTCTGTCGCCACACTGGAGCGCAGTGGCGCGATCTCAGCTCACTGCAACCTCCACCTCCTGGGTTCAAGCAATTCTCCTTCCTCTGCTTTTTGAGTAGCTGGGATTACAGGTACCCACCACCACACCCAACTAATTTTATTTTTAGTAGAGGCAGGGTTTCACCATGTTAGCCTGGCTGGTCTCAAACTCCTGACCTCAAGTGATCCGCCTGCCTCACCTCCCAAAGTGCTGGAATTTCAGGCATGAGCCACCATGCCTAGCCAAAAACAACTTTAAAACAGTATTCTGTGTAACTATACTACATATATTCAAAAAGTGACATAAAAGACACTAAAAGTGAATGCAGAAACTGAATCATCTAAAAGAAAAAAAAGATTTTAAAAGTCCTAAATTTAACTGCTAGAGATGAAAATTACAATGTCTGAAATGAAAAATATACTGGACAGGATTAATACACTGGCAGGTTATAAAAGATTAGTAAACGTGAATACCTAAAAACTGTCCACAAGAAAACAGAGAAAAATAAGATTTTTTTTTTTTTTTTTGAGACAGGGTCTCGCTCTGTCACCCAGGCTGGGAGTGCAGTGGTGCGATCTCAGCTCACTGCAACCTCTGCCTCCTGAGTTCAAGCAATTCTCCTGCCTCAGCCTCCC
>NW_016107924.1:600159-601269 GCF_001604975.1 Cebus imitator | reverse complement strand
GCGATTCTCCTGCCTCAGCCTCCCGAGTAGCTGGGATTACAGGCATGCACCACCATGCCCGGCTAATTTTGTATTTTTAGTAGAGACGGGGTTTCACCATGTTGGACAGACTGGTTTCGAACTCCTGACCTCAAGTGATTCACCCGCCTTGGCCTCCCAAAGTGCTGGGATTACAGGTGTAAGCCACCATGCCCGGCCAAGAGAAAATCTTAAAAGCAATCAGACATACCCCATAAATATATATATCTATGTACCAAAAATATCTATATATATTTTTGTACATTTTTAATTAAAAAAAAAAAAACAACCAGACAAAAAAGTTGTATTAGGTACGACAGAACAAAAATAAAAATAACAGTATATTTCTTGTCAGAAACAATGTTAGCAGGCTGGGCACAGTGGCTCATGCCTGTAATCCCAGCACTTTGGGAGGCCAAGGCAGGTGGATAACCTGAGGTCAGGAGATCGAGACCAGCCTAACCAATATGGTGAAACCCCTATCTCTACTAAAAATACAAAAATTAGCTGAGTGTGGTGGCATGCGCCTATACTCCCAGCTACTTGGAAGGCTGAGACAGGAAAATTGCTTGAACCCAGGAGGCAGAGGGTGCAGTGAGTCGAGATTGTATCACTGCACTCTAGCCTGAGCAAGAGCAGACTCCGTCTCAAAAAAAAAAAAAAAGAAACAATGTCAGCAAAAATGGGGCAACACCTTTAAAGTACTGAGAAAAATATGTCGGCCTAGAATTCTATACTCAGAGTAAATATTTTCCAAAAGAAAGGCAAAATAAAGATTTTTCAGTTGTATGAAGGCTAAAAGAATTCAGTACCAACAGATCAGTGCTTCAAAATATAAAAGGAAGTCCTTCAGGCCGAAGGAAAAATGACACCAGACAAACTGAAAAATAAAGAGCAAGGCTAATGGTAACTACATGGGTAACACATGACTCTTTAATTTACTTATTTATTTATTTATTTATTTATTTTTATTTTTTTTTTTTTTAGACGGAGTTTTGCTCTTGTTACCCAGGCTGGAGTGCAATGACGCAATCTCGGCTCACCGCAACCTCCGCCTCCTGGGTTCAGGCAATTCTCCTGCCTCAGCCTCCT
>NW_016107924.1:593150-598230 GCF_001604975.1 Cebus imitator | reverse complement strand
GTGGTGGTGCACACTTGTAATCCCAACTACTCGGGAGGCTGAGGCAGGAGAATTCCCTAAATCCGGGAGGTGGAGGTGGAGATTGCAGTGAACTGAGATCGCGCCATTGCACACCAGCCTAAGTGACAGAGAGGGATTCCATCTCAAAAAAAACAAAACCAAAAAAAAGCACAAATAGCTGTGAAAGCATACTTGTAGGATGGAGTTAAAACAGATGAAATGGATGAAACAGTCTGCATAAGAAACACATGACAACCGTGTGCGGTGGCTCACGCCTGTAGTCCCAGCACTTTGGGAGGCCAAGGTGAAATGCACCTGTAATCCCAGCTACTCAGGAGGCTGAGGCAAGAGAATCACTTGAACCCAAGAAGCAGAGGTTGCGGTGAGCCAAAATCGGGCCACTGCACTCCAGCCTGGGTGACAGAGCAAGACGCTATCTCTAAAAAAAGAAAGAAACACATGACTTACTCCTCCTAACCCTTACAGAGAAATCTGTGGAGAGGCTCTATGGCCATACCTTATTTGGCATGGATGAGACTGGGGATAAGAAGCCCTACGGATAGCTGGGGGGTAGTGAATGCCCACTTTCTGAAGTGTGAGATCGCCAATGTCATTTCCCTGCTCAACTCCCAGAACAACAGCGGCCAGGCCTGTGCCACTCATACAGCAGTAAGGAAGTAAAGAACAAAAGTGATAACAGGTAAGAACATCAGCCTCTGGGAAGCGAAAATGAGGCAGAGAGGAGAATAACACATATGACAACTGCTTTCTGTTAGAAGACTTTCAGTATGACCTCTCAAACTATATTCATGCATTTTTTTAAGAATCTTAAGACAATCAATATGTTTAAATCATTCGCTTTGATAAAAGGTTTTTGTTTTCACATCTTCTTTCCTTTTACTAAAAAAATTTTCAGAAAATTGCAGTTAATAAAAGGCACAAACAAATCAACAGGTATATACCAGTGGAAAACACAATATAAAACTCAAAATGCCATTGGCTTCCTTAGTTGGTAAAGAACACAAAATGTAACAGGCAGAACAGGCAGAAACAGTTTGTTTCAAACAAATTAAAAAGCTACGTGTTTTTTAAATTCTCCCCAAGTTGGATACACACACACCCACAAAAATAGTGTGTGAAGGAAAGCTGTCATACACAAGAAGTTGTAACCTGAATTATTCAAGGAAAAACATGTTGAAATAGGAATTAACAGAGTCAGCAACAGATTAATAATTTTTAATTGAATCTTAAAATCCTACATGGCTCTAAGCAATACAACATAAAGTACTGCTAAGTACAAAGGAAAGTCTGCACAGCTTTTAGCAAAAATGCTTTTCCGAAAAAATTAATGCAATCAGCAGACCAAGGAGACTACAGTTAAACATCAGAGCTATAACTTCTCATATCTGTGTCAGAAAATCCTATTTATCTACAACAAACTGAAATTTCAGGACAAAACAGAGACTTTTAACATTAATTCTTACTTTACTTACTTTAAATTCTGCAATAAAAGGTTTTTTAATTGGATTAACACAGTACATGCCCAAGTTCATATTTTGTAGTTGTTTTTGTTAATCTGTATGTCATTTTCATCCTTACCTTCTCCCCACCTGGCTTCACCACAGTGAAAACTTCACTCCAGATCTGAATCCCAGTGGTTTCTGGATCAGAACCCCCTCTCCATGAAAATCCTGTTAACGGTTCTTCTGGGTCACCCAACCAATTTGAACGGCCACTTTCCTTCTACAGGAGAAGTAAGAAATATCCATTAAATCTTAATTGAAAATTTTATGCATCAAGGATAATCTATGAGCTTATTTTGCGTTTTTGAACATTAAAGTCTCACTTTTTACTTGAAATAAAATAATTCTATCTTACCTGAGAATATAAGTATCGTAGCATAAAATCCAGAATGAAAGACTTGCCCTTTCGGAAGGCACCAGCCACTGAAACCACCACCACATCAAGATCTCGGATGTGGTCCTGCAAGAGGATGCTGGCCAAGGCTTTCTCATCTAGCTCAAAGGAATGTTGTTCTTTCTGAACCAAAACAACTTGCACTGGTTCAGGCTTGCCGCTCTCCATGGCATCACCTATGTTCATGTAGAGAAAAAAAAAATAGTGTCAAATTTTTTAAATATGTTTTTGAATGTGAGGAAAACAAAAACTTCTTAAACAGGGCACAAGGCCGGGCTCAGTGGCTCATGCCTATAATCCCAGCATTTTGGGAAACCAAAGCAGGATAACTTGAGGCTAGGAGTTTGAGACTACCCTGGGAAACAGTGAAACCCAGCTCTACAAAATTAAAAAAATTAGCAGCCGGGTGAAGTAGCTCACGCCTATAATCCCAGCACTTTGGAAGGCCAAGGTGGGCAGATCACCTGAGGTCGGGAGATTGAGACCAGCGTAGCCAACATGGTAAAACCCCGTCTCTACTCAAAATACAAAATTGGTCAGACGTGGTGGCGCATGCCTGTAATCCCAGCTTCTCGGGAGGCTGAGGCAGGAGAATCGCTTGAACCCAGTAGGCGGAGGTTGCAGTGAGCTGAGATCACGTCATTGCACTCCAGCCTGGGTGACAAGAGCAAAACTCCATCTAAAAAAAAAAAAAAAAAAAACCAGGCTAGGCACAGTGGCTCATGCCTGTAATCCCAACACCACTTTGGGAGGCTGAGGTGGATGGATCACGAGGTCAAGAGATCGAGACCATCCTGGCCAACATGGTAAAACCCCGTCTCTACTAAAAATACAAAAAAAAAAAAATTAGCTGGGCATGGCAGAGCACACCTGTAGTCCCAGCTACTCAGGAGGCTGAGGCAGGAAGGTTAGTTGAACCCAGGAGGTGGGGACTGCAGTGAGCTGAGATCGTGCCACAGCACTACAGCCTGGGCGACAGTGCAAGACTCCATCTCAAAAAAAAAAAAGGTGGGTGTGGTGGTGCACACCTCTAATCCCAGCTACTCAGGAGGCTGAGGCAGGAAGGTTAGTTGAACCCAGGAGGTGGGGACTGCAGTGAGCTGAGATCGTGCCACAGCACTACAGCCTGGGCGACAGTGCAAGACTCCATCTCAAAAAAAAAAAAGGTGGGTGTGGTGGTTCATGCCTGTAACCCCAGCACTTCGGGAGGCCAAAGCGAGTGGATCACCTAAGGTCAGGAGTTCAAGACTGGCCAACATGGCAAAACCCTGTCTCTACTAAGAAATACAAAAATTAGCTGGGTGCAGGTATCTATAATTCCAGCTACTTGGGAGGCTGAGACAGAAGAATTGCTTGAACCTGGGAGGTGGAGGTTGCAGTGAGCCAAGATTGCGCCATTGCACTCCTGTAGTGGTGTACACCTGTAGTCCTAGCTACTTGGGAAGCTAAGGCAGGAAGACTGCTTGAACCCAGGGTTTTGAGGTTACAGTGAGCTATGATCACACCACTGTACTCCAGCCTAGGTGACAAAACAAAACAAAACAAAATGAACACAAAAGTACTAACCATAGAAAGGCCAGGCACAGTGGTTCACCCCTGTAATCCCAGCACTTTGACAGGCCGAGGTGGGTTGATCACTTGAGGTCAGGAGTTCAAGACGAGCCTGGCCAACATGACCAAACCCTATCTCTACCAAAAAATACAAAAATTAGTCAGGTGTGGTGGTGCACACCTGTAAGTCCCAGCTGCCCAGGAGGCTGAGGCATGAGAATAACTTGAACCTGGGAGGCAAAGGTTGCAGTGAGCCAAGGTCATGCCATTGCACTCCTATCTGGGTGACAGATAAGACCCTGTCTCAAAAAAAAAAAGTACTAACCATAAAAGAAAATAAAATGACAACACAGACTTCATTAGAATTAAATTTTGTTCACTTAAAGACTTCAGTAAGTAAAAGTGCAAGCCATAGGATAGGAAAGAGTATTCACAATATCTATTTCCAAAGGACCCACATCCAGCATCAACATAGCAATCCATAAGAAAAAAAACGAACATTACAAGTTTTAAAATAATAATGATGAATAAAAGACTGTAAACAGGCACTTCACACACACACACACAAAAAGATATACAAATCCTATTAAAAGGTGATTCCAGCCGAGTGGGGTGGCTCACACCTGTAATCTCAGCACTTTGGGGGCCAAGGCAGGTGGATCACGAGGTCAGGAGTTTGAGACCAGTCTGACCAACATGGTGAAACCCCGTCTCTACTAAAAATACAAAAATTAGCTGGGCGTGGTGGCACGCACCTATAATCCCAGCTACTCAGGAGGCTGAGGCAGGAGAATCACTTGAGCCCAGGAGGCAGAGGCTGCAGTGAGCTGAGATCATGCCACTGGACTCCAGCCTGGGCAACAGAGCGAGATTCCGTCTCAAAAAAAAAAAAAAGGTGCTTCCATATCATTACTTAACAGCGAAATGTAAATTAAAACCACAATAAAATACCACTACCTGCCCATCAGAATGCCTAAAATTTAAAAGACTGACTATATCAACTATGGGACAGGGTATGGAGCAACTGGAATTTTCACACCTTCTGATAGGAGCACAAAATACTACAGCCACTTCAAACAACTGTTTGGCAGTATCTACAGAAATTAAATATATCTGTGATCTGGCAATTCTCCTAGGTATACACCTAAGAGAAATGAATGCCTATGTCCACCAAAAAATATATATACAAAAATGTAGAGTTAGGCATGATAGCTCACATGTGTAGTCCCAGCTACTTGGAGGGCTGAGGCAGGAAGATTACTTGAGCCCAGGAGTTCAAGACCAACATGGACAATATTGCAAGACTCTATCTCAAAAACAGAAAGTTCATATCAGCTTTACTCAAAACAGTCCAAAAGTGGAAATCAAACATCTATCAATAATTATCAAACGTCTATCAAACACACTTTTTAAAGTGTGTTTGCCACTGCTAAGCTTTCTATATGTATTATTTAATCTTCAGAACATCTCTATGATATAAATAATACTGCTCCATTTTAAAAAGAAGGAAATGGCCAGGCTCAGTGACTCACACCTGTAATCCCAGCACTTTGGGAGGCCAAGGCAGGTGGATCACTTGAGGTCAGGAATTTAAGACCAGCCTGGCCAACAT
>NW_016107924.1:585631-592104 GCF_001604975.1 Cebus imitator | reverse complement strand
AAAAAAAAAAAAAAAAAAAAAAAAATTCAGAGCCACCTAGTAGCTGTAGATTTAGGAGACGTTTACAAAAAACTACTAGTGGGGCCTAAGGAATGAATAAAAAACTATTTCCCTAAGTGTGAGTATGTATCACTGGTATTAAAGATGTTTATAGGTAGTGAAAAGGACATATTAATTTTAGTAATTATGTATTTAATGTATACTTTAAAACAATAAATCTGTATTTTAATGAATTCTTGTTTAGAAGGAGGCTAAGCTTAAGAAGTCTATTAATTAATTTACTTAAGACAAGGTCTGGCTCTATCACCCACGCTGGAGTACAGTGGCGCAATCTCAGCTCACTGCAACCTCTATCTCTTGGGCTCAAGACATCCTCCCACCTCAGCCTCCTGAGTAGCTGGGACTACAGGCATGCATCACCATACCCAGCTAATTTTTGTATTTTTTAGAGAGATGGGGTTTCATCATGTTGCCCAGGCCGGTCTTGAACTCCTGAGCTCAAAGATCCACCTGTCTCTCAGCCTCCCAAAGTGCTAGGATTACAGGTATGAGACACTCTACCCAGCCAAGAAGTCAATTTAAAGTAGACTTAAGGAGACATATTAAGTAAAGCTTAGTATTGACAGGCAGACATGGCCAAAATCACAAAGATGGTCCCAAAATGACTGTCTAACCAACACTGAGGGCTGTACAATCATGGCAGACAAAATAGCTTGACTGCCGACTCTCTACCCTTTAAGCTACTGGAATTGCTGCTCACTTACATTTATAATATCTGATAACAACAGAAGGGTTCTTCGTGGGTTTTGTTTTTGTTTTTGTTTTGGAGACAGTGCCTTCCTCTGGCACCCAGGCTGAAATGCAGTGGTGCAATCCTGGCTTACTGCAGCCTCAAACTCCTGGGTTCAAGCGATCCACCCACCTCAGCCGCCAGAGTAGCTGGGACTACAGGTGTGTGCCTCCATGCCTGGCTTTTTAATTTTTTGTAGAGATAGGAGTCTCATTATGTTGTCCACATTAGTCTCAAATTCCTGGGCTCCAGTGATCCTCTCACCTCAGCCTCCCAAAGTGCTGGGATGATAGGTGTGAGTCACTGTGCCAGGCTTCTTCCTATTTTTTAATTTTTTGCAGACTATTGGAAAACAAGTTATAAATATAGGTTAAATCTGTTATTGACCAGATTAAAAAGGAAACATTTCTATGAATAATATTTTAGGGTACTTATTGCCCCAGCAGCAGGTAATCCAAGATCCAAAGACCTTCAGTCTTTCATACAAAAGAACTAATGAGCCGGGCGCGGTGGCTCAAGCCTGTAATCCCAGCACTTTGGGAGGCCGAGGCGGGTGGATCACGAGGTCAAGAGATCGAGACCATCCTGGTCAACATGGTGAAACCCCGTCTCTACTAAAAATACAAAAAATTAGCTGGGCATGGTGGCGCATGCCTGTAGTCCCAGCTACTCAGGAGGCTGAGGCAGGAGAATTGCTTGAACCCAGGAGGCGGAGGTTGCGGTGAGCCGAGATCGCGCCATTGCACTCCAGCCTGGGTAACAAGAGCGAAACTCCGTCTCCCAAAAAAAAAAAAAAAAAAACAAAAGAACTAATGAGAAGAATTTATTCAGACCTTAGGGATAAGCCACAGTGTTAAGTACTGTGTAGCACTCAAAGAAATACAAAACAAAGTCTCGATTGTAGCAGAGATGTCTGGTTGTTTCCCCAACATTAATTTCTCCTTCCTGCTATATAACAGATTTTCAGCTGGGCATACAACTGCCCAAAAGAAACACATTTCCAACCCAAACCTATAGCTAGGATACTACCAGGTGACTAAATTCTGACCAATGGGAAGTGACCGGAAATGACCCAGGCAACTTTCAGGTCAGGCATTTTCCCCAGCTTGCTGAATGGATGTAAAAGTGGGAGTGGATCGTCTTGGGCCAGGCATATAAGAGCAACACCCCAGGAATGCTGGAGAAACGAGAGAGGTCAGATTTAACATAGCAGAACTACCATACTGGTTCACTTCCCTGTGAATGAAAAATAAATGTCTACCTTACTTAAATCACGTATTCGGAGGCTCTATCAGATACAGCTAAGCCTAGGAGCCAATACAACAGTCTTCCAGGACTTTAAAATTAAGTTCTTCATAGCAGATCTTTCTATTTTATCTGTTTCACTATCACAAGTTTACTGAGCAATGTGAATGAAATGACACCCAGCACTACGATAAACTATTATAAAATGAATGGATGGCATGTACCATAATATAGTTGAAGGCTACAACCCGAAGGATGCAAGTGGCATTGTCAGAGCAGTAGACATCGAAGATAAGGTTACGTGGCTACAAGATGAGATAATCCAATGATAAGAATGTATACGGTAGTATACAGTAAACTGTACTTCAAGAGAAGCTGAAGACTACTGAGGACAGCTGAGGGGGAAAAAAATCCTTACTCATCGCTTCCTCTCTTTCTCTCTGTAGCACAGTACCCAAGAATAAAAGAAGGGAACCAGGCTCTGTTTAGTTGGAGGAGCTGGGGTGATTCCGCATTTCTCTTCACACCAGTAGCATAAGCATGATTATCAGCAACCACCAGATTTAAAAAGATCTTGTTGGCCAGGCATGGGAGCTCAGGCCTGTTAATCCCAGCACTCTGGGGAGGCCAAGGCTGGTGGATCACCTGAGATTAGGAGTTTGAGACCAGCCTGGGC
Source organism: Cebus imitator (assembly GCF_001604975.1). Taxonomy (NCBI): domain Eukaryota; kingdom Metazoa; phylum Chordata; class Mammalia; order Primates; family Cebidae; genus Cebus; species Cebus imitator. Next base: position 589,393 of record NW_016107924.1, on the reverse strand, counting down.
AACATGACAAAACCCCATCTCTACTAAAAATATAAAAATTAACCAGGCATGGTGGTAATGCACTTGTAATTCCAGCTACTTAATATCACTTGAACCTGGGAGGCAGAGGTTGCAGTGAATCAAGATCGCCCCACTGTACTCCAACCTGGGCAACAGAGCAAGACCCTGTCTCATAAAAAATTAAAAAATAAAAAAAATTAAAAAAAGTTGTTCACTGACAGTCCTCCTTTGGTGTGGGCCTATGTAAGGGAAGAATTATTTTGAGCTGTACACATCACCAATAATGCAAGTTAAATGAAGCTCCTTGTATATTACACCTTTTTTTTTTTTGACTGGGTCTTGCTCTGTTGCACAGGCTAGAGTGCAGTGGTGCAATCATGGTTCACTGCAGCTTTGACCTACCAAGCCCAAGAAATCCTCCCACCTCAGCCTCCCAATCTCATCTCACTACAACCTCCAAGTCCCGGGTTCAAATGATTGTCCTGCCTCAGCCTCCGAAGTAGCTGTGATTACAGGTGTCTGCCACCACGCCTGACTAATTTTTGTATTTTTAGTAGAGACAGGGTTTCACCATGCTGGCCAGGCTGGTCTTGAACTCCTGACATCAGCTGACCTGCCCACCGCGGTCTCCCAAAGGGCTGGGATTATAGGCATAAGCCACCATGCCCGGCCTATCCTCTATTTTGACGATACAACTTCACAGATCTCTAACCTGCATTTAGTCCAAATGTACCCCTGCCTAAGGGACAGATTCACCTGCTTACTCTCAGAAGTAACCTGTGGAAATATATGAACTTAAGAGTCAAAATGCAAGTTCCTGTTCCAGCCCTACCACTAACAACCTGTGTGATCCCGGGCATGTCTAGTTTTCAGTTTCGTTAGCAAAATGAGTCAAGTGCTGGCTGGGCATGGTGGCTCATGCCTGTAATCCCAGCACTTTGGGAGGCCGAGGTAGGTGGATCAAGCACTTTGCACGATCAGGTGATCTGCCTGCCTCGGCCTCTCAAAGTGCTGGGATTACAGGTATGAGCCACTGCGTCCAGTCCACTTCTCATGAAACTTAAACTCTGGAGATCTAATCTCCGGGAAGGGTACTAGAAATATCTGTAAGTGGCAACCTTACATGTCTTGTCCCTCTAGAGAAGCAATTATTTTTCCAAGGTCTAACTCTGCATGCTGCAACAGCAGTTAATGCTATATTACATTACCTAAATGAATACGGAAAACATATGACATTTTTGCACAGACACAAGACTACACCTGGACCATAGTGACATCTGTCATTCATATGTATTTATGTGAAGTTAAGGCCTGTTTAAAATTCCAGAAATAGTTCGTAAGTCTTAAGATTGAATGCAGTTCTCAGTACCATGATGGAACTTGTGCTATCCTGCCTGGGACATGAACTGTTCTTTTTTCCACAGTATCCACACTTTATACACCACCAGCCCGTTAGTTACATTAGTTACTTAGCAGCCTTCTCATCAACCAACGTAGTGTATACAGGGCTCAGTGCCGTCAGCAGTTTCAGTCATCCACTGGGGGCCTTACAGTATATTCCCCTCAGATAATGGGGACTACCTAACTGCTGTAAATAGCTCATGATAATACTGTATCAGCCATCAATTAAAATATGTAGAAAATGATGAAAATCTTTGTATAATAATTAGAAAGTTTTATTTGTTTTTTGAGACAGATTCTTGCTCTGTTGCCCAGGCTGGAGAGCAGTGGTGACATCCCTGCTCACTGCAACCTCTGCCTCACAGGTTCAGGTGATTCTCCCACCTCAGCCTCCCAAGAGTTTAAGATTCCTGAGAAGTGGGCCAGGCACAGTGGCTCACACCTGTAATCCCAGGACTTTGGGAGACTGAGGCAGGCAGATCAAGAGGTCAGGAGTTTGGCCGGGCGTGGTGGCTCACACCTGTAATCCAAACACTTTGGGGGCCAAGGCAGGTGGATCACCTGAGGTCAGAAGTTCAAGACCAGCCTGACCAACATGGTGAAATCCCTTTTTAAAAAAAAAAAAAAAAGAGTTCAGGAGTTCAAGACCAGCCTGGCCAACATGGCGAAACCCTATCTCTACTAAGAAATACATTGCCCAGCACGGAGACTCATGCCTGTAATCCCAACACTTTGGGAGCCCAAGGTGGGCAGATCATTTGCAGTCAGGAGTTTGAGACCAGCCTGACCAATATGGTGAAACCCTGTCTCTACTAAAAATACAAAAAAGTAACCGGGCATGGTGGTGCATGCCTATAGTCCCAGCTACTCGAGAGCCTGAAGCAGGAGAATTGCTTAAACTTGGGAGACGGATGTTGCAGTGAGCTGAGATCACGCCACTGCACTGCAGCCTGAGTGACAGAGCAAGACTCTATCTCCAAAATAAATAAATAAATAAAATTTAAAAACTGACAGTGGGCTGGGTGCGGTGGCTCATGCCTATAATCCCAGCACTTTGGGAGGCCAAGGCGGGTGGATCACGAGGTGAAGAAATCGAAACCATCCTGGTCAACATGGTGAAACCCATCTCTACATACAAAAAATATACAAAACATACAAAAAATCAGCCAAGCATGGTAGTGCGTGCCTGTAGTCCCAGGTACTCCGGAGGCTGAGGCAGGAGAATTGCTTGAACCCAGGAGGCAGAGGTTGTGGTGAGTCGATATCACGCCATTGCACTCCAGCCTGGGTAACAAAAGTGAAACTCCATCTCAAAAAAAAAAAAAAAACTGACAGTGTAGATTAGGGTTTATCGACCGCAGCACTATTGACATATTGACAGCGGGGCTGAATAACTTGTGGGGGGCTATCCTACGCACTATAGGCTATTGAGCAGCATCCCTGGACTCTACCCACCAGATACCAGTAACACTCCCCACACAGGCTGTAACACCCAAAAAATGTCTCCAGCCATTGCTAAATGTCCCAGGGGCAAGAAGAGGCAATATCACCCTAGGTTAAGAACCACTAAGTAGAGCCAGCCTTGGTGGTCATTCTTACCATCCAGAGAGTTCTAAAAACAAAGTAACCAGAGTTACAGAAACACTTTGCTGAGTATATTCATGTATGACTCAGGGTAAAGTTATGACCTGAGTTTTCCGGTCTCCTTATAAAATAATCATATTCTCTAAAGGGCAAGAGCAACACACCCAAAACAGAGGCATACCATTTTCATGCCTTGTTCTTGTTAGCAGTCTTTAAGGTTTCTAACTGGCAGACAAAGCCAGAGAAAACATCATCACAGGCAAGAATAAATATACTAAGACCTTAGTCAACTCTAGAACTGGGTGTGGTTCCTTCTCGTGGTGGGGGTGGGTGGGTGCTTTTATATACTCTGCCTTGCCTTAAGGCAGTGATTGTGCTGATAGATACACTGCAATACGTTTAAGGCTGTTTCAGTGAAAATACTATTTAAATCCAATTAACCAGAATACTGAGCAAATTTTATATTTGTATGTTGTGGAAAATCTTTTTGCCTTAGCACCAAAGGCCGAACAAAACCATATTTTGTTGTTGTTGTTGACTACGGGTTGTGTAATACTTCATAGATATATGAAAATCATCTATGACTAAACAGTTTTGAAGATTCCGAAAATGCAAAGAAACAGCTGAATCTGAAAATGATGCCACGCTATACCACAAGTGGAGAAAAGAAAACCCTTTTTAATAGAATGAGCTCAATAGTGATTTTGTATCTCTTTCCTAAACATAAGAATGCCACCAAAGGTTTTAATTAACTGTATTCCAGTTAAATAAGGATTT
>NW_016107924.1:580461-584522 GCF_001604975.1 Cebus imitator | reverse complement strand
AGAGACGGGGTTTCACCATGTTGACCAGGATGGTCTCGATCTCTTGACCTCGTGATCCACCCGCCTCGGCCTCCCAAAGTGCTGGGATTACAGGCTTGAGCCACCGCGCCCGGCAACCCTGGATGATTCTAATGTGCACAGCAGGGTTGAGACCACACCTCCAGGGCAACTGAGATATATATATATGTATATACTTTCTTTTTTTGTTTGTTTTTTTTGAAACAGGGTCTTGCTGTTGCCCAGGCTTTTTTCTTTTAAATACAAGCTTTCCTCTCACTTTTTCCCCTTGATATTTTTTAGACAGTGAGTTCCCAGAATTTCAAAGATAACTTAGGAAAATGTTTTAAAATTCAGACAAACCTTAAAATGTACTTGTGTTACCTGAACCCTTTCTCAATATGAGACAAAAGGCCATAAAAAACTTTTACCAGGCATGCCAGTCATTACGGATAAATTCTAAACCAGTTCTCAAACAAGTTCACACACATCTAGGATTCCCTCAGGTATTTCATGGGAATCTTAAATGAATATGTGACCAAGCTGTTAATAATGACTACCTTTGGGGAAGCAGGAAGGTTAAGAGAACTTTCTATTTCTCGCTGATACAATTATCTGTTACTTCACTTTTTTTTTTTTTCTTTTTTTTAATGCAGGGTCTCCCTCTGTTACCCAGGCTGGAGTGCAGTTGTGAAACCCCAGTTCACTGCAACCTCCACCTCCCACATTCAAGCAATTCTAGTGCCTCAGCCTCCTGAGTAGCTGGGATTACAAGCACACGCACCACAACCCGGTTAATTTTTGGGTTCTTAGTAGAGGCTGGGTTTCACCATATTGGTTAGGCTGGCCTCGAACTCCCAACCTCAGCTGATCTGCCTGACTTGACCTCTCAAAGTGCAGGGATTAGAGGCATGAGCCACCGTGCCCAGCCTCATTTTCAATAAACTAGTTTGAGTATATCCTTTCTTCTGATTGCTGCCCCAAAAAAGCATGCATATGTTGCACTGTCAAAAACCAATTTTTCAAAAGCTGATCTGAGGCCAAAAGCAGTGGCTCAGGCCTGTAATCCCAGCACTTAGGGATGACAAGGAGGGCTGATCACTTGAAGTCAGGAATTCGAGACCAGCCTGGCCAAAGGGTGAAACCCTATCCTTACTAAAAATACAAAAATTAACCACGTGGTGGCTAGCGCCTGTAATCTCAGCTACTCCAGAGGCTGAGGCAGAAGAATCACCCGAACCCAGGAGGTGGAGGTTGCAGTGAGCCAAGATCACGCCATTGCACTTGAGCCTGGGCAAAAAGAGCAAAATTCCACCTCAAAAAAGAAAAGAAAATTAAGCTAGTACACATCATCACATCTATCCATTGTTATTTCACCTATTTCATGAAACCTATTACAATGAGGTAGTGAACTATGTAATAAAATAATGGACAGGGCACAGTGGCTCATGCCAGTAATCCCAGCACTTTGGGAGGCGGAGGCAGGTGGATTACCTGAGCTCAGGAGTTCAAGACCAGCCTGGCCAACATTGTGAAATCCTGTCTCTACCAAAAATACAAAAATTAGCCGGCCGTGGTGGCGGACGCCTGGAATCTCAGCTACGCTGGAGGCTGAGGCAGAACTGCTTAAAGCCAGGAGGAGGAGGTTGCAGTAAGCCGCGATAGCGCCATTGCACTCCAGCCCGGATGACAAGAGTGAAACTGCTTCAAAAAATAATAATAAAATAAAATAATGTGTTGGACGACTGCAATATTGAAATCTTTCTCAACCAAGTGTTTACAGATGTTAAAGCGGCAACAGGAAATTTCTCCAGTACAACCTAATCTCGGTGGGAATTAAAAAAAAAAGCACTAATTTGAATTTCATTACCTACGTTGCAACGCTGAGTTCCTGACAGGGATTTGTACTCAGTAGGTTATGCTTCTTAAATCTCCAAAAGTAAGCCAACATGTGAAATTGTACATTTTTGGTCTGTTATTCTAAGACTTTCACAAAACGTTCCATTGCCTCGTATTTGAATTTGAGAGCCGAGACTCGTTTAAAAATTCTTTACTGTTCTTTCTGCCTTTCGATTTCGCAAGTGAAAAACGGTCACTTCAACAGCACACAGATTACACTAGAATAAAGCTAAGTTAAATGACAGACTAAATCAGATCCATGAATACACAGTGACTCCTTATTTGATTTTACTTAATACTTTTACTCGTTCGTGTCTTCAGGAAAGCAAAAAAAACAACGTACTGTGCCAAAAGTACTTACTAAAAGAACTTACTAAAAACCAATTTAGGCCAATTCTTTATAACGTTAAGTGGGGGTTGAAAACCAACTTTCCTAATACTTGTGGTCAGTGCCTCAAGGTCGTTAGGATAAAAATAAAACTTCCAAGACACTTCGCAGCCTTCCAGCACTTCCAGAACGGCCGAACAAACCAGCATCCACCTTCCCGCTCCATCCGGGCACCGATATCCCGGCCCGAGAACGCACCGAGTGCCCGGGAACTGAGGGGCAGCGCCCTGGGGCGCCCGGCTCTGCCCAGGGCGGGGCTCGGCGGGGCCGCAGCTCCCGACGCCGCCCGGGGGACCATCGGCCCTTGGGCCGCCCAGGGCAGGCGCGGGGGCGCTAGCAGCCCAGAGGAGGAGGCGCTGGGGAGCCCCCGGCAGCGCCCGGGCCCTAGCCCTAACGGCGGCCACCCCCGGCCAAAGGCTAAGGAAGGCGCCGTCCTCGCTGGACCAGCCGGACCCGAAGAGGAGCCCCCGATCACAAATTCGGAGACCGAGGGACCCCGGCGAGGGACGCGAGGTCCCAGCCCCGGGACGACGAAAGGCGGTGGCGCGGGCGGGGGATCTCCTCGGAGCTACAGCAGGGAGGGCGGCGGGGGTGGTCGCGGAGCGATCCGGGGAGAATCGGGCGCCTCACCTGCTCCTCTCGAGGCAGCTGCTGCCACTCGCTGAGGGGACAACATGGAGCCTCCGCCTTCAAAGCAGAAGCAGTAGGGGCGCAGAGGAGAGGGACGGGTGGGGGGCGGGAGCAAACCGGGCCCTGGAAGCGGGAAACGGGCGGAGCCTGGGCTCTAGAAGAAACTAGCGAGAAGGTGGGGCGCGCGGAGCCGCGACGAAGCGAGCACAGGACGATAGGCGACGCCCAACGGCCAGCCCGAGGCGTGGCTAGCACTGGGCAAGGCGACGCGAGGCAAGGCGGGAAAGCGCACGCGGCGGAATCCCGCCACCGCCCGACGCGTGTGCGCGCCCGCGGGAGGACGGAGCGAACCACCGACTACCTGTTGGCGGGGCGCAGGGTGCTACGATCCGTTGGGAATTGTAGTCCCGCGCTCACTGGGTCCCGACCAGCGGTCCCCATACTGCGCACCCATCTGGGGAGGGACTTGGCGCGGTTCTCCGACGACTGAACTACAACTCCCAGCAGGCCATGCGGGAAGGGACGGGCTGGCCCGGGTCCTCCCGCGAGCCCCGGCCGACGCCTGGCATGCAGACCAGGCCACGGGCCGAGGCTTTAACCTCGAGACCCACGCTTGGGAGACGGCTTTGGTGTTTAAGTAGGCCTGGGAGCACAGATGGGCAGCAGAAGGGAGGCCTCAATCCTGAATGGCATGAACGTCACAGGGTCTTTAATGATTTTGACTTCATAAGGGCAGGTGGCCGTGACTTCATTACCACCTTTATTATCATTTCCCTATATTCCTATCCCTGGCCAGGGCTCATGTGCACCATCACCACTCTAATCGCTAATGTAAGAAATCCAGGCCAGGCGCGGTGGCTCACGCCTGTAATCCCAGCACTTTGGGAGGCCGAGGCAGGAAGATTGTTTGGGCTCCGGTATTCAAGACCAGCCTGGGCTACATGATGAAATCCCGTCTCTACAAATTATACAAAAATTATCTGGGCATGGTGGCGCACGCGTGTAATCCCAGCTACTAGGGAGGCTAAGGGACGAGACTCAAGAATTGCATGAACTCAGGAGGCGTAAGTTGCTGTGAGCCAAGGTCGCGCCACTGCATCTCAGCCTGGGCTGCAGAAAGAGACTGTCTCCAAAAAAAAAAAAAAAA
>NW_016107924.1:566465-574944 GCF_001604975.1 Cebus imitator | reverse complement strand
ACTCCATCTCAAAAAAAAAAAAAAAAAAAATAGCCAACTTCACTTGATATGGTGTTATAAAGTTGAATATTAGGTCCTCAACATGTTAACACAGTAAAAGCTTAAGACTTTGTCAGCTACTTCATTAATGGTATTTCAGCCAACAGCACAACTGTCTAACCAGAAGGATCGTTTGAGCCCAGGAGTCCAAGACCAGTGTGGGAGCCAAGTGCGGTCGCTCACACCTGTAATCCCAGCACTTTGGGAGCCCAAGGCAGGTTGATTGCCTCATATCAGGGGTTTGAGACCAAGCCTGGCCAATATGATGAAACCCCATCTTTGCTAAAATACAAAAAATTAGCCAGGCATGGTGCCAGGCACCTGTAATCCCAGTTACTCGGGAGGCTGACGCAGAATTGTTGGAACCCGGCAGGCAGTGGTTGCAGTGAGCTGAGATTGAGCCATTGCATCCAGCCTGGGCAACAAGAGCAAAATTCCATCTCGAAAAGAAAAAAAAAAAACAGTCTGGGCAACATAGGGAGATCTCATCTCTACCAAAAATAAGCAAGGTATAGTGGGGTGCATGTGGTCCCAGCTACTTGGGAGGCTGAGGTGGGAGGATTGCTTGAGCCCAGGAGTTAGAGGATGCAATGAGCCATAATTGTACCACTGCATTGCAGCCTAAGCAACAGAGCAAAACCCTACCTCAAAAAAAAAAAAAAAAAAAAAGGGTCGGGGAGCTCAGTGGTTCATGCCTGTAATCCCTGCACTTTGTGAGTCTGAGTCCAGCGGATCACTTGTAGTCACAAGTTCAAGACCAGCCTGGCCAACATAGTGAAACACTTTCTCTACTAAAAATACAAAATTAACCAGGCATGGCAATACATGCTTGTAATCCCAGCGACTTTGGAGGCTGAGGCAGGAGGATGGCTTGAACCCTCGAGGCAGAGGTTGCAGTGAGCCGAGATCATGCCACCACTGCACTTTAGCCTAGGTGACAGAGTGACTCCATCTCAAAACAAAAAACATAACAAAACAAAAGGTGGTGGGGATGAGGATACAGATTTGCTGTATTCACCTTTGCTTACGTTTGCCACAAGAAAAATCCCAATAGTAGCTACCTATGTGTATAGAGGAGTGGAGGAAGTTAGTGATAAAACTTTACAGCATATGTATTTCTGAATATTTGTGTGCATATATATGAATGATCTGCGACTATATACTAATTTTTTTTTTTGAGATGGAGTTTCACTGTTGCGCAGGCTGGAGTGCAGTGGCCTCCACCTCCCAGGTTGAAGCGAGAGTCTCCTGCCTCAGCCTCCCAGGCAGATGGGATTACAGGTGTGTGCCACCACGCCCAGCTAATTTTTTTGTATTTTTAGTAATTTTTTCTAAAAGTCAAGAAAACAGGGCAATGAGATGGCCTAAAAGCTAAACTGGGAAATTATCTGTATAGGCCGGGCACAGTGGTTCAGGCCTTTAATCCCAGCACTTTGGGAGAAGGGCCAATCACCTGAGGTCAGGAGTTCGAGATCAGCCTGGCCAACATGGTGAAACTCCGTCTTCATTAAAAATACAAAAATTAGCTGGGTGTGGTGGCATGGAACTGTAATCCTAGCTACTGGGGAGGCTGATGCAGGAGAATTCCTTGAACCCAGGAGGCAGAAGTTGCGTGAGCTGAGATTGTGCCATTGCACTCCAGTATGGGCGACAAGAGCAAATCTATCTCAAAAAAAAAAGAAATTATCTGTATAAAATAGCAGTCCAGGCCAGGAACAGTGAATCACGCCTCTAATCCCAGCACTTTGGGAGGTTGAGGTGGGCAGATCACAAAGTCAGGAGATCGAGACCAACCTGGCCAACATGGTGAAACCCCATCTCTACTAAAATACAAAAAGTTAGCCAGGCATGGTGGCATGCGCCACTAATCCCAGCTACTCAGGAGGCTGAGGCAGGGGAATCACTTGAATCCAGGAGGCAGAAGTTGCAGTGAGCCAAGATCGAGCCACAGCACTCCAGCCTGGCGACAGAGCAAAACTCTATCTCAAAAAAATAAATTAAATAAATAAATAAAAAGAGACCTAGGCCAGGTGGGGTGGCTCATGCCTGTAATCTCAGCACTTTGGAAGGCTGAGGCAGGTGGATCATGAGGTCAGGAGTTCAAGACCAGCCTGGCCAAGATGGTGAAACCCCATCTCTATTAAAAATACAAAAATTAGTGGGGCATGGTGGTGGGTGCCTGTAATCTCAGCTACTCCAGAGGCTGAGGCAGAGAATTGCTTGAATCCAGGAGGGGAAGGTTGCAGTGAGCCCAGATTGCACCATTGCACTCCAGCCTGGGCAACAGAGGGAGACTCTGTCTCAAAAAATAAAATAAAATAAAATAAATAAATAAAAAATAAAAAAGACCTGGAAGAGTTCCTCAGGTGTTCAAGGGAACTTCTGAGAAATGACCATACTCCAGTGAGCACTTTATTTTATTTTATTTTTCAAGATGATGTCTTGCTATATTGTCCAGGCTCATCTTGAACTTCTGGGCTCAAGTGATCCTCCCGTTTTGGCCTCTCAAATCGCAGGGATTAGAGGAATAAGCCACCATGCCATCCAGTGAGCACTTTAAAAAGCCCATCTTGGGTGGGGTGTGGTGCCTCACCCCTGCAATCCCAACACTTTGGGAGGCCAAGGCAGGCAGATCACGAGGTCAGGAGTTCGAGACCAGCCTGGCCAATATGGTGAAACCCCATCTTTACTAAAATACAAAAAAACTTGCCGGGCGCGGTGGCTCACTCCCGTAATCCTAACACTTTGGGAGACCAAGGTGGATGGATCACCTGAGGTCAAGCGTTCAAGACCAGCCTGGCCATCATGGTGAAACCCCATCTTTAAAAATAAAATAAAATATAGAAAACTAGCGGGGCATAGCGGCATATGCCTGTAATCCCAGCTACTCAGGAGACTGAGGCAGGAAAATTACTTGAACCCGGGAGGCGGAGGTTGCAGTGAGCCGAGATCAAGCCACTGCACTCTAACCTGAAAACATAGCAAGACTCCATCTCAAAAAATAAATAAATAAATAAATAATAAAAGTCCAGTGAGACCTCTTCCACCGACTTTGTCCAGCCTAAGCCAGCACCATCTTTCGTAAACAGGTTACAGGAGCTTGTTTTGAAGCTGCTGTTCCAAGCATGCTTTTCCTTAAACGGTGTCGGTAGATCAATACAAAAGAAGATGCTCTGAAAATGCTTGTATTCATACTTCACATGTGATTGGGAACATGCAATTTGCCACAGCTGAATAATATTGGTTTCTGAGTTTGGTGGAAGTGGAAGTGGTTGTCCCAGAGAAAAGTTGCTGGTGGAGCTTACTGGAAGCTAAAGCATCTACCCCCAACCCCAGCCCCAACCACCACCTCTTAACGTCGCCATTGCCTCATACATTCAACAAAGTCCATTTTCTTATTTCTGCCTCTGCCTTCATCATTCTAATCTACCTCCTTCCTGCTACCTCTAGACCCTGTCAAGCCCACTGAGCTACTTTCTATTTGCAGAGTGATTCGGCCAAAGGGGAATAGGTGAAGATGATTCTACCTAAAGAGGTCCTGTTAGATTTCCTTTCTCCTGCCACTTCTCATTCTCCCCAAACTCTCAACATTGTTGAATACTCTCTTCCATGCTTTAGAGGTACTATAAGTTAGATCTAGGCCAACTTCGGCCAGCAAGAGACTAGAAGTGAATTTCAGGGCAAGTGGTTACTGGAGTTTCACACTGGATGTGCAGAAGGCAGGACCTACAGGATATGACAGAAATCCAGGACATGTGACATGCTCAGAGAAAGGTCAATGTTAGCACATCAGCCTTCCCCATACCTTTTAGAAGCTTTTGGCATTTGGAAGAACAGAGTACAAATTATAGGTGGACTTAAGGATGAGTCACAGCTTAGAAAGCAACCCCTATAAATGAGAAACACGGTTTGTTGTTGTTATTTCCTTCTCAAATATCCAGGATCATCAAAACAGTGGACATTGAAAATGCCAAATATTGACGATACTGAGTACAGCCTGCCTTCAGCCATCTTACTCTGAATTGAGTCATGTGCTGTGATCAGAGGTTGAGCTTTCCTTGAGGTTTTCCAGAAGTAGGTGACATGTAGACATATTTGAGTGGTTAAGATCACCGGCTTTGCAGTCAGACTTACCTGGCTCTGAGTTTTGGCTCTGATGTTCACTAGCTATGCAACCTCGAGTGAGTTACTTAACCTCTCTGAACCCATTTCATCTTCTGCAAAATGATTTAAAGAGCCACAGAGTTGTTCTAGACTAAGTGAGCTGTGTTTGGGAATGGTAACTGCGTGGTTAGTGATCAAAATTAGTAATCGGCATATCATTCTGGAAAAGCAAAACAAAGTCATAAACATTCAAGATACTCAAGTGGTTTATGAAACACAAAAATAGCAAAATTGTTTTCTGCAATGACATCCACCATGACTCAGGTTCCAAAGCTTTCCAAAAATAGGGCATTTGTTATGTGCCACATACCATGATAGGTCGTGATGCTGCATAAGACACATTCCTATCCTCCAGAGACTCACAGTCTTGTGGTGTAAACGGCTGAGGACATATCATTCACTGTGACTGTTCTGGGGCACAGTTCAGCCTTCTACCATCTATGTGCAGGATCAGTATTTACGCAACGCGGAAGGGACAGGTTGGAATACCACATCCCTGGGCATCATTTACAGTTCCATACCTTATTTTGCTTGTGCCTTAAATGAGGCAATGATTTGGCATCTTCATTTAAAAAAGGGGGGGGCAGGGCGAGGTGGCCCACATCTGTAATCCCAGCACAGGCATTACTGTGCTGAGGCTGGTGGATCACAAGGTCAGTAGATCAAGACCATCTGGGCCAACATACAAAAAAATTAGCTGGGCATGGCAGTGCACGCCTGTAGTCCCAGCTACCCGGGAGGCTGAGGCAGGAGAATTGCTTGAACCCTCGAGGCAGAGGTTGCAGTGAGCCGAGATCATGCCACCACTGCACTTTAGCCTAGGTGACAGAGTGACTCCATCTCAAAACAAAAAACATAACAAAACAAAAGGTGGTGGGGATGAGGATACAGATTTGCTGTATTCACCTTTGCTTACGTTTGCCACAAGAAAAATCCCAATAGTAGCTACCTATGTGTATAGAGGAGTGGAGGAAGTTAGTGATAAAACTTTACAGCATATGTATTTCTGAATATTTGTGTGCATATATATGAATGATCTGCGACTATATACTAATTTTTTTTTTTGAGATGGAGTTTCACTGTTGCGCAGGCTGGAGTGCAGTGGCCTCCACCTCCCAGGTTGAAGCGAGAGTCTCCTGCCTCAGCCTCCCAGGCAGATGGGATTACAGGTGTGTGCCACCACGCCCAGCTAATTTTTTTGTATTTTTAGTAATTTTTTCTAAAAGTCAAGAAAACAGGGCAATGAGATGGCCTAAAAGCTAAACTGGGAAATTATCTGTATAGGCCGGGCACAGTGGTTCAGGCCTTTAATCCCAGCACTTTGGGAGAAGGGCCAATCACCTGAGGTCAGGAGTTCGAGATCAGCCTGGCCAACATGGTGAAACTCCGTCTTCATTAAAAATACAAAAATTAGCTGGGTGTGGTGGCATGGAACTGTAATCCTAGCTACTGGGGAGGCTGATGCAGGAGAATTCCTTGAACCCAGGAGGCAGAAGTTGCGTGAGCTGAGATTGTGCCATTGCACTCCAGTATGGGCGACAAGAGCAAATCTATCTCAAAAAAAAAAGAAATTATCTGTATAAAATAGCAGTCCAGGCCAGGAACAGTGAATCACGCCTCTAATCCCAGCACTTTGGGAGGTTGAGGTGGGCAGATCACAAAGTCAGGAGATCGAGACCAACCTGGCCAACATGGTGAAACCCCATCTCTACTAAAATACAAAAAGTTAGCCAGGCATGGTGGCATGCGCCACTAATCCCAGCTACTCAGGAGGCTGAGGCAGGGGAATCACTTGAATCCAGGAGGCAGAAGTTGCAGTGAGCCAAGATCGAGCCACAGCACTCCAGCCTGGCGACAGAGCAAAACTCTATCTCAAAAAAATAAATTAAATAAATAAATAAAAAGAGACCTAGGCCAGGTGGGGTGGCTCATGCCTGTAATCTCAGCACTTTGGAAGGCTGAGGCAGGTGGATCATGAGGTCAGGAGTTCAAGACCAGCCTGGCCAAGATGGTGAAACCCCATCTCTATTAAAAATACAAAAATATTAGCTGGGCGTGGTGGTGCATGCCTGTAATCCCAGCTACTCAGGAGGCTGAGGCAGGAGAATTGCTTGAACCTGGGAGGTGGAGGTTGCAGTGAGCCAAGATCGAGCCACAGCACTCCAGCCTGGCGACAGAGCAAAACTCTATCTCAAAAAAATAAATTAAATAAATAAATAAAAAGAGACCTAGGCCAGGTGGGGTGGCTCATGCCTGTAATCCCAGCACTTTGGGAGGCTGAGGTGGGTGGATTGCTTGAGCTCAGGAGTTCGAGACCAGCCTGGCCAATATGGTGAAACCCCACATCTACTAAAAATACAAAAATTAGCCAGGCAGGGTGGTGTATGCCTGTAGTCTCAGCTGCTTGGGAGGCTGAGGCAGAAGAATTGCTTGAAGCCGGGAGGCAGAGGTTGCAGTGAGCCGAGATTGCACCATTGCACTCCAGCCTGGGCAACAGAGGGAGACTCTGTCTCAAAAAATAAAATAAAATAAAATAAATAAATAAAAAATAAAAAAGACCTGGAAGAGTTCCTCAGGTGTTCAAGGGAACTTCTGAGAAATGACCATACTCCAGTGAGCACTTTATTTTATTTTATTTTTCAAGATGATGTCTTGCTATATTGTCCAGGCTCATCTTGAACTTCTGGGCTCAAGTGATCCTCCCGTTTTGGCCTCTCAAATCGCAGGGATTAGAGGAATAAGCCACCATGCCATCCAGTGAGCACTTTAAAAAGCCCATCTTGGGTGGGGTGTGGTGCCTCACCCCTGCAATCCCAACACTTTGGGAGGCCAAGGCAGGCAGATCACGAGGTCAGGAGTTCGAGACCAGCCTGGCCAATATGGTGAAACCCCACATCTACTAAAAATACAAAAATTAGCCAGGCAGGGTGGTGTATGCCTGTAGTCTCAGCTGCTTGGGAGGCTGAGGCAGAAGAATTGCTTGAAGCCAGGAGGCAGAGGTTGCAGTGAGCTGAGATTGCACCACTGAACTCCAGACTGGGCGACAGAATGAGACTCTGTCTCAAAAAGAAAATCCCGGCACACAAAGAGTCAACACACACACTGGCTCCGAGAAGAAAAAGAAAAAAAAAACAAAAATACACATTCATAGAACAAATCATATATACAAATAAGCAAATAGCTCAAGCAAGAATCAGTCTCAGGGAAGTAGCCTGATACAGCAAGCAAGAGAAAGCAGAAAGGAAATATACCTTTAGGAATTAGACTAAACATAAGGGCTTCTTATGTCAAAAAAAAAAAAAAAAAAAAAAAAAAGGAAAGAAATTCCAACATACCATGCAGCATGGATAAACCTTGAAGACCTTAGGCGATGTAAAATAAGCTAGGTAAAAAAGACTAATGCTGTATGATCTTTTCTTTCTTTAAAAAAAAATTTTTTTTGCATAATGTGTTGCTGTCATCTTTAACAAATAAGAAAATATTGATTGATTGATTGAGACGAGGTCTCACACTGTCACCCAGGCTGGAGTGCAGTGGCACGATCTTGGCTCACTGGTGCCTTGACGTCTGACGCTCAAGCGATCCTCCCATCTCACAGCCTTCCCTGTAGCCGGGACTACAGGCATGTGCCATCACATCCAACTAATTTTTGTGTCTTTTTTGTAGATACAGAGTTTCGCAGTGTTGCCTAGGCTGGTTTCAAACTCCTGGACTCAAGTGATCCATCCACCTCAGCCTCTCAAAGTGCTAAGTTTACTTGGTGTGAGCCACCATGCCCGGCCTGTATGATTTAGTTGGGAAGAGGTATACCTAGGGTAGTCAATTCACAGAGACAGAAAGTTGGATAGTGGTGGCTAGGGGCTGGGGACATAGAGGGCAGTGAGGAGTTAGTGTTCACTGGGTGCAGAGTTTCAGTTTTGAAAGATGAAAAGTTATAGAGACAGAAGGAAGTAATTGTTACACAAAAATGTGAATGTACTTGATGTCATTGAACTGCACACTTTAAAAAGTTTAAGATGGGCCAGGCGTAGTGGCTCCTGGCTATAATCCCAGCACTTTGGGAGGCTGAGACGGGCAGATCGCTTGAGGCCAGGAGTTCAAGACCAGTCTGGCCAACACAGTGAAACCCTGTCTCTTTAAAAATACAAAAATTAGCTGGGCGTGATGGCACACGCCTGCAGTCCCAGCTACTCGGGAGGCAGGAGAATCGCTCCAACCCAGGAGGCAGAGAGCCAAGATCACACCACTGCACTCCAGCCTGGGTGATAGAGGAAGA
>NW_016107924.1:559588-566439 GCF_001604975.1 Cebus imitator | reverse complement strand
AAAAAAAAAAAAAAAAGCCTCCAAAGGGTCTGAAAAGACGAGTAAGACCACAGGCATGTCTTGCTTTTTAACTTCTCTGCTTCTAGTTGTTAGAAAAATGGACTTCCTTCTAGCTGGAGTCTCTAGATTGTAGCAAGTGCTGTCAGAGTTAGGTACCAGCATCATTTATTTCCTTATCCAGCGCCTAATAATGTAGTTTTGTTTTGTTTTGTTTTAAGGAGCGGAGAGTTTAATAGGCAAGAAAGAAGGACAGAAGAAGAAAACAGCTTCCCCAATAATGTAAATTTTTAAAAAATGTATGTATGTATCAGAACGGGTAGATAACTGGCTTATCAAATCTGCTATTATTTCCCTTTGCCATCTAAGAGACAGTTTACTGCATTATCAGCTGATGCTGTAAGTGCCCGGGTAAGATATTAGCCAGCAAGTTATTTTGGGAAATATTTTTCTATGCCTTTTTCAGAGCATTGCAAAGGCCAGGAGTCATCCTCCCACCCCCTGGGGCTTTACTTGACCTTAAAAACTCAAGGGCAGATGTAGTACACCGCTTGTTCTAGAAGATTTCCACTGATCAGATCGCCTTTCCCCTCCGTGGCAGCCTGGCTGACCACCTCCCCCTTCATGAGGTTGCATCTTTACAGGATCTGCTGATGATGCAATTGCACTTTGGGTCATCGATTGCTGCTTTAGCAGTAACAGTCGACAGCCTTGATTTTTATTATTTTTCAGGATACAGTCCTCCTTTAAAAAACAACTATGCACTTTTCAAATATTTTGACCAGATGTGGGGAGAAGGCTTTGAATTTGACAAGCCAGCCCAGGAAAAGCAAAAAATGAACAAAAGCCAATATAGCCCAGAAATCTGGTTTTAAATACATGTTCTACTAAGGACCTCTTTTGGTCTATGAATAAAATTCGGTTATGTGTATTTTGTGCCTTATTCTGAAATTTTTTTTTTCTTTTTTTTTTTTCTTTTTTTTTTACAACCAGTTCTGGGCATGGATTTTTTTATTTTTTACTTTTATTTTTATTTTTTTAAGGCAGGAAGATTCTCGCTGTGTTGCAGGCTGGACTCCAACTCCTGGGCTCAAGGGATCGTTCCTTCTCAGCCATAGCTGAGACTATGGGCCACTGCCACTGACTACGTTCTTATTCTGAATTTTTAATATCTAATTTGATCATCCCCCATAATTATAGCCAAGATGTTCTTATCTCCTGGCTCTTCTTCATCAGCTCAGCTTTTTTTTTTTTTCCTCTAAAATATGTCGTCTCTATCTGACAGTCTATTCGGAGGAAAAGAAAACCTTAAGACATAAGGTGGACCCTTCTCTGGCAACAGTAACGAGATAAGAATACGAAGCAGGTTCTGCGACTGCATTGCAATGTGATTGGAATGAGTAATCGTTTTTCATTCTGTATAGCATCTTTCTCCACCTACCAAATGCGGAGCCGTGCCATCTCTGCCTCTCGGTGAGGAGAGATTACGACATAGCCAGAGAGATTCACAAAGCATCTTGCAGAGTGGGCCTACTCTACACTCTGGTTTTCACTTTTTATTGGAGTCACAGGTGGGAATGCACCAAACAAAAGACATAGGCTCTGGAATGTATGGGAAAGGGAGTTTCCAGCTAAGGGAAGCACAAAGAAATTTCTATCGTTAAAATGCATAATCTACCGACCCTAATACATTCACATAAAAAGGTAGGCTGTAATAATACCCCGCCGCTCCTCGATTCGGCCGCAGTCGTGGGCGCGGCTTGGGGCTTGGTCACGCCCCTTGAGTCTGGTCCCAAAGGACGCTCCTCACCCCGCCGCGCGCGAGGCGCCGCGTGCGAGGCGCCGCGTGAGACCGGCTTTGCCCCTCCTTCCCGGCAGAAGCGCGGAGAAACGGTTCCTGCGCCTGCGCCCTGCACCACTGCGTGCTTTGGCACCCACTCGGGGGCCTTTGTGCGCGTGCGCGCTCGCGCTCCCGCTCTCTTGCTGTGCTCGGCTGAGTCAGTCAGTCAGTCTGTCGGAGACTGTCCCCGGAGCAGGCAGAGTGAAGGGACTTGGACAAGCCAGTTGCCGGAGTATTCTATTTCCCCTCCCTTTCTTCCGCCCCGTGTCTCTCTTCACCCTTCTCCCGCCCTCGCTCGCGTAGCCATGGCGGAGCCGTCGGCGGCCACTCAATCCCCTTCCATCTCCTCCTCGTCCTCCGGAGCCGAGCCGTCTGCGCCCGGCGGCGGCGGCGGGAGCCCGGGAGGCTGCCCCGCCCTGGGAACGAAGAGCTGCAGCTCCTCCTGTGCGGGTGAGGCGCGCGGGGAGCCCCCGCCCTGGGAAGCAGGGCGAGCTGGGGGCCCGGGAGCTGGGGGAATTAGGAGGCGAGGCGGGAGGAAGGTGAATTACCCTCGGCTACTGACGGCTTCAGCCCCCGGGGAAGAGCGTTTGGAAAATGGGCAAAGGGGAAGGGGAACATAAGGTTGTGCAGGCGGTGAGGAAATAACGGGGTGTGAGGAAAACAGGTTGGGGGCGGGGAGATAGTCCAGTGGGCGTTAACGCCAAGACTGGGCAGGTGGGAAAAATACCAGCTCGTGGGATAAAATGGAGAATTGCTTGATACATATGGTGAACCGGGGTGATTTAGTGGAGGATTAGAGAGCTTGAGAGGATAGGGGCAGGTGGGTGGTGGGAGAAACGATTTGTTACGATTTTTGAGGGGACGGTGGTGAAAGGATTGCATTGCAGGTGTGCAGACAGGTGTTGACATAATCAAATATTCACGATAGCCCTCCAAAATATTTTTGGCTGCCCATAGGGAGGATGGGGAAGTTTAATGGAAGCATTGTAGCTTTTTTTTTCTTTTTTTAAATGTTTTCGGATAGACTTCATGAATGCCGGATTTTTCTGAGGCTCCGAGATAGAAGGAGGCGTGATGAGAATAGCTCAGGGAAGACTTGGGAGGGAGCTGCTGGTGGTCCAAGATGGATCCGTGGCTGTATCTGCAACAGCCTGCTCTTCCCTGCCGCTGCGTGGGGGTGGGGACACGCAATCAGTCGCTTATATTCTAGAAAATAGAGTCATGCTAAGCTATCAACATGTTTTGATTTCATGTTTTCTGTGGGCTACTGTTGATCGAAGTATAACAAAGGGGGGTGTTTACTGCAGAAAGGGGGAGGGGGAGAACATTCAGACAAAGCATGGGCTGGTGGAGTCCCCTTCTCCCATCTCTGTGAAAGACTAAGAGGGAAGCTGCAGGCCTCCTTTAGTTTCCATTGTATATGCGTCTGCCTGCTGGTGGGAGCTGGCTGGCAAGCTCCCCTTATGCAGAAATCTGCAGTGCAGATGCCTTCTTAAGGAAAACACACATACATACACACACACACACACACACACACACACACACACACACACTCTCACTCCATTGGCAGGTGGTGGTTCTTAAAGGAACTGAGTCTTTGAAGGAAAAAATGCGTTTTGTCAAAGGAAGGTCCGTAAATTTGTGAGAGTAGAGATAATTCTGCTCACTAGTTATGTTTAAGGATTTTGAGAATTTTTTTTTAATGCTTCATTGTCTTCTTTGGCAGAATCTCAGATTCTAAAGAAAAAATTTCTGATCTTAACCTTAAATGTGTTATTCTCTACATGTTTTTCTAACAGTGAATTTCCACCTGTCTGAGAGCTTTGAAGCCCTGTTGGATTTTTCAGTGTGGTTATGGCCATTTCAGTAGAAACAGGCAATATCAGGAAGCTTCTGCAGATAAAAGAATGAGGCAGCAAATTTGGAACCCGTGTCCCCTTTAAACCACCAGCATTTCTCCTCCCAATTTTTGTGTTCTGGGCTAAGGTCCAGATGAACAGCGGCTTCCTTATAACTTAGCAACTTGATCTTTTTGCTTTAATCACTTGTCATTACGTGCTGTTTGGTAGGCCCTTTTGTGCATACCTTTTGGATTTTCTTGATTTTTCATTTTTGATTCAGACCTAAGTTTTAGAAATTTGGCCCTATAAGCTCAAGTTAAGACAGATGTTAAGTGAACAGTCATTGTAGTTAGCAGATACGAAAATTTAGTCCTAGTTTTTGTAGATATGCATATATGGTATGCCTTTGTGTCTGTGAACAAAATACTCTTATTTCATTGGCCATGATTTCACCATTTGAGATTCAACCTTTCTATTCCTTTAATGCACTTATGGAAGAATTGGCCTAGTAGGCCAATGAAATTAGTATTTTGTTGACAGATACAAAGGCATACCACAACCTAATTGGGACCTAAATTGGCAATACGAATTTAATGACATAACATAATTCTGTTTGGCTTATCTTTTTTTATGTCATCTACCCTTTTCACAGTTTTTACCTATTTATTGTGTATTTTTTGCACTTTATGATAATGGAAAAATTATGCGCTGAAATTATGTATTTTGCCGAAAGGAGTAGAATTTATATTCTGAAATGCTGTTCCAAGTACATGAGCTTGCATTACATTTTCCTAATAATGTTAAATGTCTCAGTTTTCACTCATTTCTTTCTCTTTTTTTTTGAGACAGGGTCTTGCTCTGTCACAGGCTGAAGTGCAGTGGCTCCCTGCAACCCTCCGCCTCTAGGGTTCAAACGATTCTTAGCTTCAGCCACCTGAGTAGCTGGGATCACAGGCATGCACCTGGCTAATTTTTATATCTTTGGTAGAGATGGGGTTTTACCATTTTGGCCAAGTTGGTCTCAAACTCCTAGCCTCGTGTGATCTGCCTGCCTCAGCCTCACAAAGTGCTGGGATTACAGGTGTGAACCACCGTGACCAGCTTTACCCATTATTTCTTAGTAAAATTTTATCACAGAATTTGTATTTCTTTGATGTGCTGTAGTCACTTGTCACTATTGGCAGTTAAAACAGTATTATATAGTAGTACTTGACACGTATTTGTTGAATAAATGATCAAATTTATGAGCTAGAAAAGCACACTTGAAAAATAAAATAAAAAGAGACTCTGTCTTGTTTGTTGTTTTTGAGACAGAGTCTCACTCTGTAGCCCAAGCTGGAGTGTAGCGGCGTCATCTTGGCTCACTGCAACCTCCCATGCTCTAGCGATTCTCCCACCTCAGCCTCTTGAGTAGGTGGGATTACAGATGTGCACCACCATGCCCAGCTAACTTTTGCACTTTCAGTAGTTATAGGGTTTTACCATGTTGGCCAGGCTGGTCTTCAACTCCTGACCTCAACTGATCCACCCAGCTCGGCCTCCCAAAGTATTGGGATTACAGGCATGAGCCACTGTCCCGGCCGAGAGACTGTATCTTAAGTGGTTATCCATTGCAAATGTGCATTCATATTGTGTAAAAAGCACTAATACAGTTTTGGTGGGCCCAATGCAAGATCCTCATTTGTCAGGTCACTACTTGAACATAAAAGTTTACCTTAAGATACTGCAATATGTATCTTAAGGTAATGCCTGTAGTCCCAGCACTTTGGGAGGCTGAGGTGGTCAATCACCTGAGGTCAGGAGTTCGAGACCAGCCTGAGCAACATGGTGAAACTCTACTTCTACTAAAAAATACAAAAATTAGCCAAGCATGGTCTTGGGCACCTGTAATCCCAGCTAATCAGGAGGCTGAGGCAGCAGAATTGCTTGAACCCAAGAGGCAGAGGTAGCAGTGAGCCGAGATCTCGCCATTGCACTCCAGCCTGGGAGACAGAGCAAAACTCAGTTTAAAAAAAAAAAAAAAAAAAAAAAGATGCTGCAATGTGTAGTAATCATTTTATTGCAGAAGCCCTTCCTCCTTGCAGGATGTTTTCTCCATGTCACAGAGGAACTATTTCAGGCTTTTGCACCATGAAAATAAGATGAAGTTTGTTATTTCAAAATTTAGCTTATTTAAAATATAGATGGTAAAAAATTACCTTGTTTAAAAAAAAGTCTGCAAGTATTGCTGTCAACCTCCAACTTCATTTCACCAAGTTCTTCTTAGTTTTGGACACTCATCTTGGTTTTAGTTAAAGAAAAATGAGTGATTGCTTGGTGTCCTGCAGAAAACAATTTTGTCTTGACTGACCTGTCCAGTAATGAATTGTAGAAGTATTAGTTCCTACATACAGGTAGAGAATGAGTGATGGCATTCTGTGCTTTAGTGCCTTAGGTTCTAGCGCAGCCGGCAAAGTAATATGCTTAGAGATGGGGATTGGGGCCAGTATGACTTCCTATATTTCTCTGTCTTTGAAGGACACTGAAGACTTCAGAGGCAGAAATTTGAAGTTGAGGTAAAAGAGACTGAAATATTTAATGTTCATTTCAAAGCGAGAGTTTCCTTTATTAGACCTCAAGTATAGACACATGTCTATTTAAAAGTGCTTTAATAGTTTACTATTGACATGATGTTGAAATTCTATTAGAGAATGCTCTCTTTATTGTTATGAAACTTGGCTAAGTGCGGTGGGGGGATTGCTTGAACTCACGAGTTTGAGACCAGCCTGGACAATATGGTGAAACCGTGTCTCTACACACGCACTTGTGTGTGCAAGCACAAAAATTAGCTAGGCATGGTGATGTGCGTCTGTAGTCCCAGCCACTTGGGAGGCTGAGTTGGGAGGATGGCTTGAATTGGGGGTGGAGGTTGCAGTGAACTGAGATGGTGCCACTCCACTCTAGCCTGGGTGACAGAGCCAGACCTTGTCCTAAAAAAGGAAAACTAAAAAAGAAAATCATGATTCCAAAATAAAACTACATTTTATATGTTGGTTCATGGAAGTTAGCTCAAAGCAAAACAGCTTGGCCAATTTTTTTATAAAGGTTTTGCTTTAAATATTTCTTTCCTCACTCCTCATGAAACTTAGTTCTGTGTACTTTTTTTTTTTTTTTTTTTTTTTTTTTTTTTTTTT
>NW_016107924.1:554652-559382 GCF_001604975.1 Cebus imitator | reverse complement strand
AGGAGACAGGGCACTCTAGGGGGTGATTAGAGAGTTTTTAATGAAAGAGAGTTTTAATGTTGTTGCCCAGGCTGGAGTGCATGGCACGATCTCAGCTCACTGCAGCCTCCGCCTCCCAGGTTCAAGCATTCTCCTGCCTCACCCTCCCAAGTAGCTGAGATTACAGGCATGTGACATCACGCCTGGCTAATTTTGCATTTTTAGTAGAGACAGGGTTTCTCCATGTTGATCAGACTGGTCTTGAACCCCCGACCTCGGGTGATCTGCCCACCTTGGCCTCCCAAAGTGCTGGGATTACAGGCATGAGCCACTGTGCCCAGCTTTTTAATAATTCCCCCCTTTTTTTTTTTGAGATGA
Organism: Cebus imitator; assembly: GCF_001604975.1. Lineage (NCBI taxonomy): Eukaryota > Metazoa > Chordata > Mammalia > Primates > Cebidae > Cebus > Cebus imitator. Next base: position 559,025 of record NW_016107924.1, on the reverse strand, counting down.
TGTCTCACTGTCTTTGCCCAGGCTGGAGTGCAGTGGTGCAATCTTGGCTCACTGCAACCTCTCCCTCCCGGGTTCAAGTGATTCTCCTGCCTCAGTCTATCCAGTAACTGGGACAACAGATGCCTGCCACCATGCCTGGCTAATTTTTTTACTTTTTCAGTAGAGATGGGTTTTCACCATGTTGGCCAGACTGGTCTCAAACTCCTGATCTTGTGATCCACCTGCCTCGGCCTCCCAAAGTGCTCGGATTACAGGCGTGAGCCACTGTGCTTGGCCCCAGCAGTGCCTAGATTTTAATCCTGGTCCTGTCTCTTAATAATTATGTGATCTCGTGCAAGTCCTGAGCTTCAGTTTCCTTAACTTTAAAATTGGGTTAATAGTATCTACCTTGGAGTTGGTATGAAAGTTAAACACATTTGGATGGGCACATTGGCTCATGCTTGTAATCCCAGCACTTTGGGAGGCCAAGGTGGGCATATCACGAGGTCAGGGGTTCAGCCTGGCCAACACTGGTGAAACCCCGTCTCTACTAAACATACAAAAAATTGGCCGGGCTACCTGGTGTGCACCTGTAATCCTAGCTACTCGGGAGGCTGAGGCAGGAGAATTGCTTGAACCCAGAAGGCGGAGGTCGTAGTGAGCCAAGATCCTGCCATTGCACCCCCGCCTGGGCGACAGGGCAAGACTCCATCTCTTAAAAAGAAAAAAAAAAAGAAAGAAAGAAAGAAAAGAAAATTAAACACATTAAAAGGGCTTAACACAGTGTCTTGCCCATAATAAATAATTGTACCATTAATGTGAAGAAACTAAATAGAGATCAGCAATGTGACCTAGACGTATTTGCTTTGTACCCTTAAATCCTGACCTTTATTAAATAACAGTGCCTAATATTTGATAAATCCATTTGTGTTTTTTGTCTGTTTTTTGTTTTTGTTTTTTGAAACAGAGTTTTGCTCTTGTTGCCCAGGCGGGAGTACAATTGCGTGTTCTTGTCTCACCACAGCCTCCGCCTGCTGGGTTCAAACGATTCTCCTGCCTCCGCCTCCCGAGTAGCTGGGATTACAAGCATATGCCACTATGCTCAGCTAATTTTGTATTTTTTTAGTAGAGTTGGGGTTTCTCCATGTTGAGCAGGCTGGTCTCCAACTCCCAACCTCAGGTGATCCGCTCACCTCAGCCTCCCAGCATGCTAGGATTACAGACATGAGCCACCATGCCCGGCTGATAAATCCATTTGTAGATTATAGACTACTTGCACATATTAATAGGTAACAACATAGCAGTTCAAGTACAAATGAGAAATCTCAGTCTTCCTCACAATCAAAGACTATTGTTATGCCTTTTTTCCATTCCCACAAGTAAGTCAGTTGTTTCGGTTTGTGACCCTTCACATTAATATCATAAAGCTGCCACCCCCTTCCACTAAGGTGGTCTGTTAAAGAGGTAGGGGGAGGAGCCAAGATGTTCTCTAGAAGGCTTGGCATGAATCAGTATGCTTAAGTACTTCCTGTAGCATTGTGACTGTAATAAATGTTGTTATGATACATTAGGAAACTCCTTTGAGCACAGAAGCAAGCATACAGGAGACAGCAAGAATGGTATGTCAATATGGTCTACAAATGCCTGCTGACTTAGATTGTTTTTATTCTCCAGAATAAGTTTTCTTTTTAATGCTTTTTTCATTTATTGTCAAATTCACAAATAATTGAACCACTCTGATCAAATTAAACAACCAGTCTACATACATTTAGTAGGTGCACCTTTACCCTAAATTGACATTTCTAAGGGGCTTATTAAGTTGCTGGTGAGAACCTCGGTGTTTTTATTCTTGGTGTTTTAAAGATGGTCTGAAAATAAAATAAAACCAATATTACTGCTTTATCAAATTCTCCTGTGAGGAAGTTATATGTTAATCCTGATATAGGAGTCACCTATCTAATCCTGTGCATGTTTCAAAACTTTTAAAATGAAGTTTGGTGATGAAGGAATTGATGACATGTTATTGAAGGGAAAAGGGAAAGTTGAGCTTTCCAATTTTGTTTGAGCCAAGAGTTTGTTCTGCAAGAAAGACACTTCTCTTTAGACTGCCCATAATCAATCCTAGAATTTACCATTTTTGTAATTCTGAGCACAATTACAAAGGCTCCATTAAATAAGCAGGTTTTCTAATATAAATAACTGTGCATATTTGTTGTGTGCACTTAGCTTATAGTTTGTGTTAACTTAATTGTTGATGATAAATTTAGCCTCCTAAGGTATACAGACTTGTGAAAAATTTATCAATTTTATAGTAAAACTTTTTCTCTTAATTTAGCGAATCCTCTCTGTATTGTTCTAATTTTGGTATATGAGCTGCTGAAGTAGGCACTCAGTAAAACTTTTTAGCTAAAAATTAACAGGTCGATATTTTGTTCATATAGTTAACTTATTCAGAAATTTCCCAGAAAACTGATTTAATCTTCTATTCCATTCATTTATGACAGCTACCAGTTTTTTTTGTTGTTTGTTTTTTTTTTTTTTTTTTTTTTTTTTTTGTTTTTTTTTTTTTTTTTTTTTTTTTTTTTTTTTTTTTTTTTTTTGAGACAGAGTTTCGCTCTTGTTACCCAGGCTGGAGTGCAATGGCACGATCTCGGCTCACCGCAACCTCCGCCTCCCAGGTTCAGGCAATTCTCCTGCCTCAGCCTCCTGAGTAGCTGGGATTACAGGCACGCGCCACCATGCCCAGCTAATTTTTTGTATTTTTAGTAGAGACGGGGTTTCACCATGTTGACCAGGATGGTCTCGATCTCTTGACCTTGTGATCCACCCGCCTCGGCCTCCCACAGTGCTGGGATTACAGGCTTGAGCCACCGCGCCCGGCCTAGCTACCAGTTTTAAGAGTTATTTTGGATCAGAGGATGTGGTGTAGATGTTTTGAAAGAAGTGTGTATGTTAAATAAGTTTAGCTGTAATCAGTATTGCTTGTGATTACATCATTGAAGTCTTCTACCCATCCCTGATTTTTGTAAGATGTTATTCTGTGATGTTACAACTTCAGAGAGAATCTCTTTAAATACTGTAACAGGGTTACATTTTACATTATGGGAGGAGGTTATCAGCAAGCGGCGCCAGCCTGCTTTTGTTTTGTTTTGTTTTGTTTTTTAATTTCAAATAACTATTCTTGTCTGTTTTCTCCAATCAACTGATTTATTATTTCCTGTAACCATACCGTCATGACATAACCAGAGGGGACAGTGAGCCCCTATCAGCAAGTGGCCCACTCCAGTGATTTTTTTCCCCAAAGGACTTTTTGTGTGTATGTGTATGATGGAGTGAAGTGGTGGTATCTCGGCTCACTGCAACCTCTGCCTCCTGGGTTCAAGCGATTCTCCTGCTTCAGCCTTCCAAGTAGGTGGGGTTGCAGGCTGCACCACCATGCCCAGCTAATTTTTCTATTTTTAGTAGAGACAGGGTTTCGCCATGTTGGCCAGGCTGGTCTTGAACTCCTGACCTCAGGTGAACCATGTGCCTTGGCCTCCCACACTACTGGGATTACAGGCAGCATGAGCCACCGTGCCCAGCCTCAAAGAACTATTCTTACCCGTTTTTTCCAATCAACTGATTTATTATCACCTGTAATCATATCATCATAACTTAACCAAAGGGGACAGTGAGCTTTTTGATGTCTTCCTCCTCTGTAGCTTGCCCTTCAAGATAAATGGAAGAACATTCTGGAAAACTTTTTGTTACAAAAATTTTGTCCTGTTATTTGAACATATTTCAACACAGAGCATTGTCTTTATTTTATGTATGAGAGAGAAATACTTGATTTTCATGATATCTTACATTTGTGTACTGCTTTATGATTTAAGTTGTGCCCATACGTTAACTTAATTCAACAACTGAGCATACATAAGAGCACTTTACCAGGTGCTATGGAAGATAGAAAGGTAAATAAAATGTAGATCATTCCTCTAGAGGCCATATTCAATAGAGGAAAGACTTAACATTATGTTTATCTGTGAGGTAGACAGGTAGCAATATAACCCCCTTCTTACAGATGGGGACTCAGAGTTTAATGCCTATGCTTTAAAATTTGAAGCAATATGTAGTAAAAGTTACTCAGTCACTCTTTTGAATTCGGTGATCAGTTTAACTTAAAAGCCTAAATTTCTAGCACCATGTTTTTTTGTTGTTTTTTTTTTTAAGACAGAGTCTTGCCCTATTGCCAGGCTAGAGTGCAGTGGCACAATCTCAGCGCATTGCAACCTCTGCTTCCTGGGTTCAAGGAATTCTCCTGCCTCAGCCTCCTGAGTAGCTGCGACTCCAGGCACACATCACCACACCAAGTTAATCGTGTGTGTGTGTGTGTGTGTGTGTGTGTGTGTGTGTCA
>NW_016107924.1:552784-553912 GCF_001604975.1 Cebus imitator | reverse complement strand
TGAGATGGAATCTCGCTCTGTTGCCCAGGCTGGAGTGCCGTGGTGCAATCTCTGCTCACTGCAACCTTTGCCTCCCAGGTTCAAGTGATTCTCCTGCCTCAGCCTCCCAAGTATCTCGGATTACAGGTGTGTGCCACCACGCCCAGATAATTTTTGTATTTTTAGTGAAGATGGGGTTTCACCATGTTGGCCAGGCTGACCTCCTGACCTCAAGTGATCCACCCATTTCAGCCTCCACAAATACTGGGATTACAGGTGTGAACCACCATGCCCAGCCTTAACTCTTTTATCTTCCCAACCTCTAAACTTTGGAGTACTCCAGGACTCACTTCAAAGAACTTTTCTCTATCTTTACACATTGATCTTATTTATAGCATACAGTCCTGTGGTTGAAATTACCATAAATAAGCTGATGACTTTCAAATCTTTACCTTTAGCTGCATGTCTGATGGCATCTCAGAGTTACGTGACTTAACCTGAATTCCTGATCTTTCCTTTTATTTATTTATTTAATTTATTTATTTTTGAGATGGCGTCTTGCTCTATTGCCAGGCTACAGTACAGTGGCATGATCTCAGCTCACTGCAATCTCTGCCTCCTGGGTTCAAGCGATTCTCCTGCCTCAGCCTACCGAGTAGCTTGGACTACAGGTGCGTGCACCACCACACACAGCTAATTTTTGTATTTTTTAGTAGAGATGGAATTTCACCATGTTGGCAGGATGGTCTTAATCTCTTGACCTTGTGATCCACCCACCTTGGCCTCCCAAAGTGCTGGGGTTATAGGTGTGAGCCACCACACCTAGCCTATTTTTATTTTTAATTTTGAGACAGGGTCTCACTCTGTCACCCAGGCTGGATTGCAGTGGCATGACCATGGCTCACTGAACCTCGACCTCCCAGGCTCAAGTGATTCTCCCACCTCAGTCTCCTGAAAGTTGGGACCATAGGTGTGTACCACCATGCCTGACTAATTATTTTTATTTTTTATTGAGATGGAGTTTCACTGTTGTTGCCCAGGCTGGAGTGCAGTGGTGCAATCTCAGCTCACTGCAACCTCTGCCTCCCAGGTTCAAGCAATTCTGTCCCAGCCTCCCAAGTAGCTGGGATTATAGGCATGTGCCACCAC
>NW_016107924.1:545722-552474 GCF_001604975.1 Cebus imitator | reverse complement strand
TTTTTTTTTTTTTTTTTTTTTTTTTTTTTTTTTTTTTTTTTTTTTTTTTTTTTTTTTTTGTTGTTTTAGTAGAGACAGGGTTTCACCATGTTGGTCAGCCTGGTCTCAAACTCCTGACCTCAAGAGATCCACCCTCCTTAGCCTCCCAAAGTTCTGGGATTTCAGGCATGAGCCACCACGTCTAACCTAATTATTTTTATTTTTATAGAGACAAGGTCTCACTATGTTGCCTTGGCTGGTATTGAACTCCTGGGCTCAAGCAATCCTCCTGCCTTGGCCTCTCAAAGTGCTGGGAGGCATGAGCCATGGTGCCTGTCCTGATCTTTTCTTTTAAATTTGTTCTTCTCACAGTCTTCTCAATCTCAGTAAATGGCCATTCTGTTCTTTCTTTTTTTTTTTTTTTTGCTCAAATCAAAAACTTTGGAATTACCTCAGTCCTTTCTATCCCTCATACAAGCCATCAACAAATGCTCTTGATTCTACCTTCAAAATATATCCAAAGTCTGACCAATTCTGTCAGCCTCCATTGCTGCCACCCTGGTGCAGGCTAGCTTTCCTGGATTATTGTAGATGCCTCCTATCTGGTCTCCCTACTTTCTTCCTTGCCTCTCTTCAGCCTGTTCTCCACACAGCAGCTGGTGTAAGCCTGTAAAAATCCAAGTTGGATCATGTCACTCATGGGCAAAGTGCTCTAGTGGCTTCCTGTTACACTCAGTGAATGCTGATATCCTCAGAAGACTTACTAATAAATACCCTGTAACATCTGGCCCCAACGTCCCCCTTGCTCACCTGGCTTCAGCCATACTGGCCTCCTTATCTCGCTCTGTCACCCAGGCTGGAATGCAGTGGCATGATCTCAGCTCACTGCAACCTCTGCCTCCCAGGATCAAGCCACCCTCCCACCTCAGCCTCCCAGGTAGCTGGGATTACAGGTGTGCACCTCCACACCTGGCTGCTTTTTGTATTTTTGGCAGAGATGAATGGGATTTCACCATGTTGGCTAGGTTGGTCTCGAACTCCTGGCCTCAAGTCATCCACCTGCCTTGGCCTCCCAAATTGCTGAGATTAAAGGCATAAGCCACTGTGCCCGGCCTTCCTTGTTCTTTACACCAAAAATAACCCTCTACTTCAGGGTTTTGTTTTGAGATGGAGTTTAGCTCTTGTTGCACAGGCTGGAGTACAATGGCACGATCTCGGCTCACTGCAACCTTTGTCTCCCAGGTTCAAGTGATTCTCCTGCCTCAGCCTCCCAAGTAGCTGGAATTACAGGCATGTGCCACCACGCTTGGCTAATTTTGTATTTTTAGTAGAGACAGGATTTCTCTGTGTTAATCAGGCTTGTCTTGAACTCCTGACCTCAGGTGATCCACCCCCTTGGCTTCCCAAAGTACTGGGATTACAAACATGAGCCACCTTGGCTAGCCTATTAACTTTGAGATGGAGTCTTGCTCTGTTACCATGCTGGAGCACAGTGGCACAATCTTGGCTGACTGCAGCTTCCAACTCCTGGGTTCAAGTGATTTTTCTGCCTCTGCCTCCTTCCTAGTAGCTGGGACCACAGGTACATGCCACCACACCCGGCTGATTTTTGTATTTTTTGTAGAGACGTGCCATTGTACATGTTGGCGAGGATGGTCTTGATCTCTTGACCTCATGATCCGCCTGCTTCAGCCTCACAAAATGCTGGGATTACAGGCGTGAGCCCCCACACCTGGCCCTGTTTATTTTTAAGACAAGGCCTGGCTCTATCACCCAGGCTGGCATGATCTTGACTCACTGCAACATCCACCTCCTGGGCTGAAGCCATCCTCCCACCTCAGCCTCCCAAGTAGCTGGGACTATAGGCGAGACAGGTTTTTGTATTTTTATAGAGACAGAGTTTCACCATGTTGCCCAGGCTGATCTTGATCTCATAAGCTCAAGACATCTGCCCACCCTGGCCTCCCAAAGTGCTGGGATTACAGGTGTGAGCCACCGCGCCCAACCTGTAACCATTTTCGTATCTACATGGTGCGTTTTGTTTCTGTCAGACTTCCTAATTTTCCTTTGCAACAAGAGGTCTGCTTGTTCTTCCTCTTAGATTGCGTATAAATTTATCTTAGAAAGCTTTCCAACTCTTCAGTGTTGTAACAGAAGAGTGGGCATCTTGGAAGTTAGCACTGTTTTGACTTATATGAGAGGGAACTACTGCCTTAGTAACTACTACGTTAGTAAGACTAATATTAGGCCAGTTACTACTTACTACTCAGTCTGGTTTTGAAATAAGCTAAATCTAAACATCTTTATAGTTTCATCTTCACCAAACATTTATGAAGCTCCTGTATGTTCAAGCTTCCATATTCCGTGACTTCTGTATGCTGGTCAACATGAAAGATACAAAGATATATAAGAGGTCTTTTTTTTTTTTTTTTTTTTTTTTTTTTTTTTTCTCTGAGACGGAGTTTCACTGTTGTTGCCCAGACTGGAGTGCAATGGCACGATCTCGGCTCACCGCAACCTCCGCCTCCTGGGTTCAAGCAATTCTCCGGCCTCAGCCTCCCAAGTAGCTGGGACTACAGGCACGCACCATCATGCCCAGCTAATTTTTGTATTTTCAGTAAAGATGAGGTTTCACCTTGTTGACCAGGATGGTCTCGATCTCTTGACCTCGTGATCCACCCGCCTCGGCCTCCCAAAGTGCTGGGATTACAGGCTTGAGCCACCGTGCCCGGCCTATAAGAGGTCTTTAACCCTAAGGTCCTTCCAATCAGGTTGTGATTCTTTTCCAACAATAAATAAATTAAATTTATTTAATTAGATATTAAATCTTATTTGTTCTAGAGAACTAAAACATTAATAATTGATTTCCTTTTTTTTCTCCTGAAATTCCTGAGCTTAACTAGTTGGTCTGTTTTTACAGTAGTTATGTTAGCTACAAACAAATAAACAAATAAAAATCAACCTGCCAGTTTATGTAGATTCTTCCCCCTCAAGGAGGTGGAGCTTAACTTCTCCACCTCTTAAGGGTGGATGATGAGCTTAATGACTTGTTTCCACAGAATACAGTGTGGAAGGGTGGGGAGAAGTACTGCTTCCTCCACCCAGGTGGAGAAACCTGGCAAACACTACCTCAGCCAGAGATCAGGTTAACATCATCAGTGATAAGTCATGTTGATAATATGTACTGTTGATATAATGTGATAAGCATGGCCCTTGGTATTCTTCCCCAGAAGTGATCACTCCAGTCTGTCCATTAGAAAAACATCTGACAGGCCAGGCACAGTGGCTCCCACCTATAATCCCCAGCACTTTGGGAGGCTGAGGTGGGTGGATCACCTGAGGTCGGGAGTTTGAGACCAGCCTGATTAACACAGAGAAATCCCACCTCTACTAAAAATACAAAAAATTATCTGGGCATGGTGGTACATGCATGTAATCCCAGCTACTTGGGAGACTGAGGCAGGAGAATCACTTGAACCCTGGAGGCGGAGGTTGCAGTGAGCCAAAATCACACCACTGCACTCTAGCCTGGGCAACAGAGCAAGACTCCGTCTCAAGGGAGAAAAAAAGAATATTGTGATGATGCCAGATGTGGTGGCTCACTCTTGTAATCCCAGCACTTTGGGAGGCCAAGGTAGGAGGATGGCTTGAGCCCAGGAGTTCAAGACCAGCTCGGCAGCATAATGGGGCCCTGTCTCTATTTTTAAGAAATTTTTTAAAAATAAAAAGAATATTGTGTTGAATAATCTTAGAGCCACATATTTGCGCAGATGGCTGGTTATTTGTTGGAATTAGATTTTCAGCAGGTTCACTCATGCTTTTTTTTTGGGGATGGAGTCTCGCTCTGTCGCCCAGGCTGGGAGTACAGTGGCTCAATCTCAGCTCACTGCAGCCTCCCAAGTTGAGTAGCGGGAATTACAGGCATGCGCCACCATGCCCAGCTAATTTTTGTATTTTTAGTAGAAACAGGTTTCACCATGTTTTCCAGGGTGGTCTCGAACTCCTGACCTCAGGTGGTCCGCCCGCCTCGTTCTCCCAAAGTGCTGGGATTACAGGTGGGAGCCACTGTGCCTGTCCCACTTGTGCTTTTTAAATCCCATGCCTTCTATCAATTTCATGGACTTTGTTCCAGAAAAAAATGGTTTCTTTTTTATGTATTTTCAGACTTTTCTCTTCTGTTGGCCCCTTTCTGTCTCTGTAAATATACTTGTCATTTTCATTTCTAAAAACTTTCCCTCAACATTGCCTCTCCCTCTAGCTGCTGCCCAGTTTTTAGTTCTTCCCTTTATCACCCATATTTCCCATACTTTTTGTTTTCAGTATTTTATAAACTTAACCTTCACTCTCCAGTCTTCAGTGGCTGTCCCTCCCCCTCTACCACTCTCATTTTAGTCATCAATACCAAAGTAGAGACAGGTTTCACTGTGTTGCCCAGGCTGGTCTCGAACTCCTGAGGTCAAGCCATCCACTTGCCTTGGCCTCCCAAAGTGCTGTTATTACAGGCATCAGCCACTGCACCCAATCATTTTTCATAGTCACCTTCAGTGATTCCTTTTTACACAAAGGATATAATCCAGATGACATGACATTTAAGCCATTTGGAATCCGGCCAGTTGTTCCTTCTCACCAGAATGCCTTCCCCTTTCTTGTTAACCTTATGAGCTTTCATTAAGACCAAGTTTACCATCTCTTCTGAAACATTCTTAATTTACCATAGTGGCTGTCTTCTGCTGCATTCCCACAACTCATACAGTTTTTTACTGGCACATACTTGCTCTTCACCTATTTGTGGACACTATATACCAGTACTAACACAGGTCCTGGACCTAGCTACTTAGTGAAAATGATTTCATTAGTGGCATTTGAGGATTAAGAGCATTATTCTGGGGTCAGTTCCCTGCGGCACAAATATTGAGTATGAAAACAGTGTGGTTTTCTAAGTTAGAAACTTCATGGAATATTGTTCCAATCATTTCCAGTTATCTGTGTTCTGCATCTGCGTAACAATTTGCATGTTGAAATTTTCCATTAGGAGGGAGTGTTAGGTGAAGTTGAAAAGGCAAACAGCTGGCATGTTCATAGGATTTTTTTTGGCATTGGGCTTGAAGCATTTGGTTTTTCAGGTTTGTTGGGATTTAAACTTACCATTGGCAGAGATTTAATGTTGATAGTTAATGCATGTAGAAATGAATCCATCTGGAAACATAGAGATAGATAAACATGCTTCTTTTACTTTTTTTTTCCTTGAGATAAGGTCTTTGTTGCCCAGGCTGGAGTACAGTGGTGTGATCACAGTTCACTGCAGCCTCAGCTTCCTGGGCTCAAATAATCCTCTCACTTCAGCCTTACAAGTAGCTGGGACTACAGGCACATACCACCACACCCATATAATTAAAAAAAATTTTTTTTGTGGCAATAGGATCTCGCCATGTTGCCCAGGCTGGTCTTGAGCTCCTAGTTGCAAGCAATCCACCTGCCTCAGCCTCCTAAAGTGCTGAGATTACAGGCGTGAGCCACCGCACCCAGCCCTGAATTTTTATGCTTTCTAAACTCTTGCTGTTTGAAGTATTTATGTTGTTTTGTTGTTTCTGGGTTTTTTTTCCTGATATCAAATGTACAGATCTTTTCCAGAATGTCATATAGTTGGACTGGTCCAGTGTGTTGCCCTTTCAGGCAAGCTTCTTTCACAGATCAGTAAGCATGTCTTTGTCCCTTCATGTCTTTGTGTGGCTTGATAGCTCATTCTAGAATATCTTTTTCCATCTTCTCAATTTCTAAATTTAATCAGCTAAAAAGCCCCATATCTTATTTAAATCATCTATATCAGGTATAATGAAACTCTGGGTATGAGCCACCCTCGAATAAAATTTCTCTCTATGAACAGTTCTGCAGGCTTTATGGGAAGCAGGGTGCCAGAGTCTGCTCAGTTTCTGGGGAGGCTTCAGGAAGCTTACAATCTTGGCAGAAGACAAAGAGGATGCAGGCACGTTACATGGCAAAACCAGGAGCAAGAGAGCTGCCCTTGATTAAAGTATCACTTAGGACTGGGCATGGTGGCTCACGCCTGTTATCGCAGCACTTTGGGAGGCTGAGTGGGAGGATCGCTTGAGCCCAGGAGTTCAAGACAACCCTAAGTAACATGGCGAGACCTGTCTCCAGAAAAAATGAAAATAAACTAGCTGGGTGTAATGGTGCACACCTGTAGTCAAAGCTACTTGGGAGGCTGATGCAGGAAGATCACTTGAGCACAGGAGGTCAAGGCTGCAGTAAGCTGTGATCATGTCTGCATGGGGCAGCAGAGTGAGACTTTGTCTCAAAAATAAATCTATAAGGAAAAGACAGCTGTTTTTAATTTATAGGAATAAATGTGATACTTCATTTTCATATAATTAAAAAGCAGCTCTATATTTGTTACTAGTTTTCATAAATCAGTACTTATACCTATAGCCCAGTCCTTTAAAGCAATTTTTTAATTTAAATATATTTTTAATATTTGTGAAAACATTTTTATAATTGTAAGGTAAAAGGAAGTTAATATGTAAAGTTCAGTATTTAGGGACAATTTTGGAGGGTTTTGTTTTTCATTTGGCTATTCTTTTGTTGTTGTTGTTAAGTCGGAGTCTCACTCTGTCCCATGCTGGAGTGCAGTGGTGCAATCTTGGCTCATTGCAGCCTCCACCTCCTGGGTTCAAGTGATTCTTGTACCTCAGCCTCCCAAGTACCTGGGATTACAGACACTCGCCACCACACCCAGCTAGTTTCTTATATTTTTA
>NW_016107924.1:523586-544732 GCF_001604975.1 Cebus imitator | reverse complement strand
CAGGATGGTCTCGATCTCTTGACCTCATGATCCACCCGCCTCGGCCTCCCAAAGTGCTGGGATTACAGGCTTGAGCCACCGCGCCCGGCCCTTGCTTTTTAAATTTAATTCATATATGGACTATATCTACGTATACACTTGGCCCACCTTATCTCAGGTTCTACATCTGTAGATTCAACCGATTGTGTATCAAAAATATTTTTTTAAAAAAAGAAAAAATACAAATTTTTAATGTAATACAGTGTGTCTACTATTTACATAGCATTTACATTGTATTAGGTGTCTAAAGGATACTTAAATTATAAGGGAGGGTGTGTATAGGTTATATGCAAATACAATGCCATTTTATACATAGGACTTAAGTATCTTTGGATTTTGGTGTGGGGGGTGTTCTAGAACCAGTCCCCCTCAGATACAAAGGTATAGCTGTACTTCATTCTTTCTCATAGCAGCAAGTATTTCATAGTTTGCATGTAACTCTTTTAAAAATAACTTAAGGGGCCATGCTAGTCTTCTGTGTATCCTTCCAGTTTTAGTATATGTGTTGACCAAGCAAGTGCTAGGTGTAACTTTAGGCTTCTGTTGATGGTCATTTAGAGTATTCCTAATATTTATAACCAGAGCTCTTATGAATATCCTCATACACATATCTTTGTACATGTATGCATATATGTCTGTAGGATAAATTCTTAGAAATGTAACTGTAGAGTTAGTATTGTGCAGGGGGACTGGGAGGAGAATATGTGCATTTTAAATTTGATGTATGTTGCTGAATTTAGACGAGTATAATTTTATTTTATTTCATTTTTTTAAAGATGGAGTCTCACTTTGTTGCCCAGGCTGGACTGCAGTGGTGCAATCTTGGCTCACTGCAACCTCTACCTCCTGGGTTCAAGGGATTCATTCTCCTGTCTCAGCCTCCTGAGTAGCTGGAATTACAGGCATGCGCCACCACACCCAGCTAATTTTTGTATTTTTAGTAAGATGGTGTTTCACCATGTTGGCCAGGCTGATTTCAAACTCCTGACCTCAGGTGATCCACCTGCCTTGGCCTCCCTAAGTACTGGGATTACAGATGTGAGCCACTGCACCAGGCCTAAAGGAGTATAATTTTGGAAGATAGATTTCTCATGTAGTTCTTTTCTCCCAATGGATTAATTGTGCTTTTTAAAAAAATATTTAGGGTCAACTTTGCATATTTGCCAATTAGATATATTTAAATGCTTATGTTAGTGACTAGCTCCTCAAAATGTATTCAGGAATGGTTAAAAGCAAATATTAATTAGTACTCAGATACTTATTTTCCCTTTCCCACATAGAGTAGCAGAGTAGCATCATTTGTTCTTGAGGTTGTGCTTGATTTAAAATGCTAGGGGTTCCTCTTTTTTTGGAAGGTGAGAATGTTTGACTAAAAAAAAAAAAAAAAAAGGAATGGATTAACTTTTAGAAATGCATCTTGAAAACAAAATAAGATTTTGCTACCAGGTGAGTGAAAACAATAATTCAATGTAAAGATTTGGGTTTTCCCCCTTGTTAAACCCAATGCAATTATGATGCTTGGCTCTTCCTCCCCATCAAAAAGAAAGTTAAAGTTAAAATTTCTGTGTGAGGTTGTCATATTCTCATGCTGTATATTTTCTTTCAGATTCCTTTGTTTCTTCCTCTTCCTCTCAGCCTGTATCCCTATTTTCGACCTCACAAGGCAAGTCTGTCATATTTTTTTTGTGCATTGATAAAAGAAAAATGTTGAGAAAGAGGCTGTAACTGGGGATATGAGGCACAAGTCTGTTGCCCCTGAATCCCCTAAAATGAAAACTAATTACAAGCTACTTCTTTCTATTTAGCAGTTTTAAGTGGGTTTCCTGTAATGGTTAATAAAATAAAATAAGGCTGGGTGGACCCCTTAACATAGCATAAACTTTAGGTATAGTTTTGAGTATTTCTTTAAAATTAAAAACTTGCCCACCAGAATTTGGAGCAGATAGAATTGTGACTCAGAGGCTAGGTGCAATTTCTCACACCTGTAATCTCAGTACTTTGGGAGGCAAAGGTGGGTAGATCACTTGAGCTCATGAGTTTGAGACCAGCCTGGGCAATATGGTGAAACCCTGTCTCTACAAAAAAATATCCAGGCATTGGTGGTGTGTGTCCATCATCCCAGCTACTTGGGAGGCTGAGGTGGGAGAATTGCTTGAGCCCCGGGGTTGGAGTTTGCAGTGAGCAATGATTGTGCCAGTGCACTCCCACATGGGTGACAGAGCAAGACCCTGCCTCACCACCACCATCAACAGCAAAAAAAATTGTGGCTCAGAAAACACCCAACCCCTAGAATGCATTTAATGTATGGATTTGCAGCTATGTAACTGGTTACATGGTTTTAGTATATGTGTTGGCCAAGCAAGTGGTAGCGGATTTGGAAAACCAGTATAAAGATGTGCTTCCACTCCTAGAAAATTGCCAACCTAGCTAGAGTATTTTAATGTGAATTTATCTGAGATGTGTCCTAAAAGCTAGGCTAGTACCCAAATTGCCTAGGAACATGGAACAAGTCATTTATGTGACTTTTGGCAAGCAAGGCTTCTTGTCCTAGAGATTGAGTTGTGGCTTTGTTTTGTTTTTAATCTGTCAATCTGTAGGGAAGGGAATCAGTTTGTAGAGATGACATTGCCAAGAATCTGAAAGAGAGGGTACTATGTGCTTCATCAAGTTTCACTAATAATAAAGTACTATTTCATTTGTGCTGTTGTGCTAGACCCAAATATAGGTCGATGGAAAACCCTTATTTTAAAAAAGGAAAAAGTAGTTAAAATCACTAGATAGATTGATAGATTTAAGAAGTGTTGTGCAAACAGTTGCAGCTGGAATTCTCTAGCTGCAAAAGACTTTTCCCTTATAACAATAAAAATATAATGGGATTTTTTTTTTAATTAGTAAAACTTTTGCCTTGTTAAATCTGCTTCTTGTGGTGGCTCACGCCTGTAATCCCAGCACTTTGGGAGGCCAAGGCAGGTGGATCACCTGAGGTCAGGAGTTTGAGACCAGCCTGAACAACATGGGGAAACCCTGTCTCTACTAAAAATACTTAATTAGGTTGGGTGAGGTGGCTCACGCCTGTAATCCCAGCACTTTGGGAGGCCGAGGTGGGTGGATCACCCGAGGTCAGGAGTTTGAGACCAGGCTGGCCAACATGGCGAAACTCCATAAATGCAAAAAAAAAAAAAAAAAAAAAAATTAGCTGGATGTAGTGGTACATGCCTCTAATCCCAGCTACTTAGGAGGCTGAAGCAGGAGAATCGCTTGAACCAGGGAGGTGGAGATTGCAGTGAGCCAAGATCGTGACACTGCACTCCAGCCTGGGGAGCAAGAGTGAAGGTATATCTCAAAAAAAAAGTACTTACATTGTTCTTGACATTTGGAACTTGACCATATTTATATTTTTAAGGGTTTTTTTTTTTCTTATGAGAAGCTTAATAATTTAGGCAAATAGATATTACATTTATTCTACTCCGGAAGAAAAATATAGTATAAATAGAACAAATCATTATATTTCCTCTCTTGTAAGTATTTCAGATCTTTAACCATACATTCTAACCTTAAGTCACTTTTTGATTTTCATTTTTTTTTTCTTTTTCTTTTTTTTTTTTGAGATGGAGTCTCTGTTGTCCAGGCTGGAGTACAAGGGCATGATCTCAGCTCACTGCAACCTCCACTCACCAGGCTCAAGCGATTCTCTCGCCTCAGCCTCCTGAGTAGCTGGGATTACAGGCATGTACCACCACACCCAGCTAATTTTTGTATTTTTAGTAGAAATGCGGTTTCGTCATGTTAGCCTGGTCTCAAACTCCTGACCTCAACGGATTCGCCCACCTCAGTCTCCCAAAGTGCTGAGATTACAGGCATGAGCCACTGTGCCAACCAAGTCACTTTTTTCATATAGCAAAGGGATAGTTGAGTCAGTAAGCTAGCCCAAGTTTGATGTTTATGAAAAAAATAAAAATAAAAAAGAAAAGAGAAGGAATAGTTGATACTCTAAAACAGTGTAATAGTGTAACCCTCAAGTATGTATGCCTAACATACCGAATATATGACATGTTGAAAAGATAACTGTCATAGCTTTAAAAATTTTTTAATCCATGTTAACAAAAATTACATGTATACTCAAGTAGAAGGGAGGTAAATAAAAAGGATTTTAATTAAAAATGAATGTTTAAATAGGCTTCAGTTTCACAGTGTGTATTAGAATTTGTAAGACACCATACACTTATTTTTCCTTTTTGCTTCCAAAAAAATTTTTTTTGACTAAGGTAGATTGAGAATAGTGTTATTCTAAAAAGGTAATTAAAAATGCCCTATCTGGCCAGGAATGGTGGCTCATGCCTGTAATTCTAGCACTTTGGGAGGCTGAGGCAGGTGGATCACCTGAGGTCAGGAGTTCAAGACCAGCCTGGCCAAAATGGTGAAACCCCGTCTCTACTAAAAATATAAAAATTAGCCAGGCGTGGTGTGGGCACCTATAATCCCATCTACTCGGGAGGCCAAGGCAGGAAAATCACTTGAACCTGGTGAGGGGGTGGGGAAGGAGGGGGCAGAGGTTGCAGTGAGCCAAATCACACTATTGCACTGCAGCCTGGATGAAAGAGCAAAACTTTGTAAAAAAAAAAAAAAAAAAAAAAAAAAAAAAAAAAAAAAAAAAAAAAAAATTTTTTTTCAAAAAAAAAAAAAAAAAAAAAAAAGAATGTCTTTTCCTTGAATGGGTTTCATTTAGCCTCTATTAGTAGTATTTTCTCCTGTAACAAACAAATAAACAAAACACATGATGGAAAAGTAGCCCAGTGGGGCTCTACGTCATTGGCAATCTAGGGGTTAGCCTGTTCAGTTGTTTGAGGGAACACCTCACCTTGGCAGATGATCTAGGTGTTTTCTAGGGTAGCCAAAACTGGTAGCTTCCAGTCTGCCTTAGTAAAAATAAGGGAAGAGGAAGCTGTTGATATACTTGGTTAACTATTAAAACCCAGGGTGAGAGATGAGGGCTCTGGTAACAGTCCACTTCCATACAGGCCTGTGAAAGTGACTGCTGCCACCAGCATAAACCTCAAGTCCATCACTGACACTAACCCAACTAATTTATTTGGTTTCATATGCCTTAGCTATCTAGTATTAGGGAAGCTGGCTATTTTTGTATACACCAGACATATTAAGCAATATGTTGTAATAATTAAATAGGACTTAAAAAAAAATAGCATCAGAGTCTCACTAGGTTGCCCAGGCAGAACTCCTGAGCACAAGTGGTCCTTCCACCTCGGCTTCCCAAAGTGCTGGGGTTACAGGCATGAGCCTCCATACCTGGCCTAAATAGGACATTTTAAGATTTAAGAATGACATATTTTTTAAATAATGAAATACATACTTACCATTATTGGGTTTCAGGTAGATGCATGTATTTAAAATGTCATTAATTCAGACTGAATAACAGGCAGTTAAATATTTTTAAATAAATTTTGTGATACTCATTAAGTGGTACTACTTTGAGAATACATCTAGATAAGCTAGGAAGTTAAACTTTTGATGTGAGTAGATTTCTAAGTAGAATGTCAATGGAATAATCAGTTCCTTCTTCAATAAGTTGTACCCCTGAGTAGTCCTTGTCCTTGCAGTGTTTAGGTTATGGTTTCCTTTTTCCATCAAGCAACATTATATTTCGTGCTAATAATCCCTGAGAGTTTCAAAATAGTGGATTACATTTTAACGATGTTTTCCTGTACTTCATAAAATATAAAAAGATACTGACAGAAATGTAAATGTAGTATGTGACTAATTTTCATTGAACTTTTACTATGCCCAGTAAACTTTACATAAATCATCTCATTTAATCTTTATAAGCAATTCTATAAAGGAAAGGGACTACCTCTTTTACCAGTTTAAATAACTTGAAAATGGTGAATAACTTGCCCAAGGTAACACAGCAAGTAAGTAAGACTCTGAGAATGCCAAAGCCATGGTCATAACTGCTGGACCTGTAATAAAGATGATCAAATAAATTAACTGTATTTTAGGGTTTAGACTTTTTTTAGAGGTAGCATTTTGAAGTTAATATTAAAATCATGACAGCAGAAGAGGCAGATATCATTGTTTTGACCATATTATCACTATTAGTGATATAATTTAGTGTCATCTAGGATATATGCTCCCACCAACAAAATCAAAATCAAACAAATTTTTTGTTTTACTCTTGAAACCTTTGATAAGAGTTTGATAAGAATGGAAGATGGAAAATACTGTTTCTTTAGAAAACATTGGAAGAAAAGTAAGTGAAAATGAGATTAGAAAGAGAGAATCCATCCACCATGCTGCATTGGAAGCACATTTGCATTAATGAACACTTGCATTCAGTTTGACTAATGCAGTAGGCATCTGGAATAGGAAGTTATAACCCTGAACTTGGGGCAAGCATTGAGGAAAAAGTAAATTTGCCAGTTACAGCCTTTTTTAAAAAACAAAAGAAAAAAACATTTTTCTTTGTACAAAAGAGACTTTTTGTTTAGAATCTAGCTTGGCTGTAGAGTGTCTGCTGGCTAACTTCCTATTTTGATGCTGTGGCTGAAAGTTGTTGATACTGTTTTGCACGAATTTGTCTTTTTGTTTTGTGAACATGAGAAAATTCAAGTGTAGGAAAACCTATACCTGAATATTTCAAACCTCGCTCATATAAATATGCACAGTACGGATGTGAAAAAGTAAGTGGCTACTACAGGCTGGCACCCATTTTTCACTGATGTGTGTCATTATTCCATGTTACAGATACCCTTTTAGTAAAAAGTAATGAATTTCTTAAGTGAGCAGGTAATTAACCACATGGTAACTATAACATAATTTAAAGCTATTTACTCTTTTTAGGAAGAACTCTTTGATATAGGATATAGCATTCTTTATTCCTTAATTATAGATCACATTTTATTTTTAGTAATTAAGTTTTAAGTACTTGAATAGATAAGTACTAAATCTTTAAGAGACATTTTGAGGAAAAAAGAATAAACAGTATATGAAGGATTTTTCAATTCAAATGTATTTACTTAATGTCTACAGAAAATTCACTTATAAGTATTTTTTGTTGTTGTTGTTTTAAGAGATGTGATCTCACTGTGTTGCCCAGGATGGTCTCAAACCCCTGGACTCAGTCTTCCCACCTCAGCCTCCTAAATAGCTGGGACTACAGGCAGGCACCACTGTGCCCAGCCTTAGACACTGTAGGGTTTTTTTAATCATGTTATTTTAAACTCCCTGTCTTGCTCTAAAAGATAAAATACTCTAGGCATATAAAGGAGAAGATTCTTCCTCAATTCCCATGCCAGATGTTCTAGTCAGATGTGGGTTTTGCCTTATTCCAATAAAAATGCAGAATTACCGTACTTTAGAATTAACATATGGAAGTATTTAAAGTAGGCACAGGAAGACCGCCCCTGCTGCATTCCTTGCTACTCCTAAGTTGTGCTTCTGTTCAAGCCCATCTATGTGAGGAATAGTAGTGACGAGTGGCTCCTCCTGTGGGATTTTTATGGAACTAGAGCTCTGAAGTATGGCCCTTATCTTTCTGCCCTTCTAACACATACCAAATATATCAAGGCTGTGGTTCTCAAACCTGGTTCATTGCCTGGGAAACTTGTAATACAGATTCCTGAGCTCTGTCCTTAGGAGACTCTGAGGTAGTAAATCAGAGATAAAGCCCATGAAGTACTAGTAGCCATCTTAAGTTTGAGAGAAGTTGCGAAAGATTGTGCCAAAGGCTGTCTTTGTTCTTGGTTGTTAAATTGTTCAGCTGGTTGTACATTAAACTAAAATATACTTTGACCCTGCTGGTGGTGAAGATCATCTGTGAAACATTTTGTTGAGGAAAAGTTACTAGCTGCGCGTGGTGGCTGACGCCGGTAATCCTAGCACTTTGGGAGGCTAAGGTGGGAGGATCAGTTGAGATCAGGAGCTTGAGACAAGCCTAGCCAACATGGTGAAAACCCATCTCCACTAAAAATACAAAAATTAGCTCAGTGTGGTGGCATGCACCTGTAGTCCCAGCTACTCGGGAGGCTGACACAGGAGAATCACTTGAACCCGGGAGGTGAAGGTTGCAGTAAGCCGAGATTGCACCACTACACTCCAGCCTGGGCAACAGAGTGAGACTCCATCTCAATAAAAAAATGGTGTATATATATTTTTTTATACATATAAAATATATATATTTTAGGTATAACTATATATATAGTATGTATAAATATATATATATGTATCCTATCTCAAAAAATGGGGGTGGGGGGTGAGAATCAATATATGGTAAGAGGTAGTGCCCTGTCACCCAGGGCGGAGTACAGTGGTGTGATTGGCTGCAGCCTGGACCTCCTGGGCTCAAGCAGTCCTCCCACTTCAGCATCACAAGTAGTGAGGACCACAGGTGCATGCCATCGTGCCTGGCTAATTGTTTAATTTTTTTGTAGAGATGGAGTCTCACTGTTGCCCAGGCTGATCTCAAACTCCTGGGCTCAAGCAGTCTCCCACCTTAGGTTCTCAAAGTGTTAGGATTACAGGCATGAGCCAATGCACCCAGCTGATTCCCTTTTAATAAATCTACTAGATCTATGACCTTATTTGTTAATATAGTAGCACTATGTTTTTAAATGATTAGAACACTTGATTGTTTCCACCTCCACCTGAAGAGAAAAAAAGGGAACAAAAAAAAGAACGCTTAAATAAGTATCCACATTAAATTCCATTATAACAGAACTAATTTAGCAAATGTTCATAATGAGAGTTTTGATGGAGGTTTGTTTTGAGTAATGTTGAAAAGCTCTTGGAGCGCATGTGAAGGTATGAATCTTTTGAAAAGAGAAATGTAGAGATTTTCTGAGTTATAAAATAATCCAGATTTATTCTACCAGACAGTTTTACAGTGTACAGTATTTTATAAGCTAACTGCCTTCAGATTCACTGGACTTTTCTGTCCTTTTGCCATGTACTGACTTGGGTAACACCAGTGACTCTAAGTGCCATAGTGACTAATTGGAAGAGTCTTTGCTTATCAGAGCTGTTGTAAAAGACTTAATAGTTAGTTGTTGGTCTTCGTTCTGTTTAATGTTTGCATGTCTTTATAAACTTTTTACTTCCAGCCCAGTTTTTCCCATTGTCTTGGTATAGGTCAACTCTGTCCAAGTTTGTTAGGGTTTCAACTAGCCAAAAATGGTCTTTTCATTTGCTGAAATTCTAAACAAGATAATTAAAATTAAAGCACAGATGGTGGTGCTACCTTATTTTTCTACATGTGGGAAAGCTTGATTGGCAATAATGATTAGAGCTGGTGCCTGCATCTCACAATCACTGAGAATTGAATGCAGCACTGAGCTCTGTTTGCTCAGTGAGCTTGCCCCTAGAAAACAATATAAATAGTTTTCTAGTAAGTTATAATACTTACTTACAAATAGTAAGTTATAATATTATTATTAGGGAACATTATTAGAGGTTTTTTTTTTTACATCTAGTGGCCATGTCATATTAAATAATCATTTCTTTTCTTTTCTTTCTCCCTCTGTCACCCAAGCTGGAATGCAGTGGCATAACCATGGCTCACTGCAGCCTTGACCTCTCAGGCTCAACTAGTCCTCCCACTCCAGCTTCTCAAGTGGCTGGGACCACAGGCATGCACCTCCATGCCTGGCTAATTTTTCTGTTTTTTGTGGAGGCAGGGTCTTACCATGTTGCCCAGGCTGACCTTGACCTCCTGGACTCAAGCAATCTCTCCTCTGCCTCTGAAAGTTCTGAGAACACAGGGATGAGCCACCACACCCAGCCTAAAGAATCTTTAATGTTTGAAGTCTGTCAGGCAGTCATGGTGCTCAGTAGAGGAATTGTTAGCATTCTGAGAATAGGACTTCTAACCTTATCTTGTAGTTTTACCTAAGATTATTCTACACCTAACTTGAAACTTTTGGAGTATTAAGAGTTCAAGGAAGATTAAGAGAAAAGCAAAACTCTGTGAACTGACCAGTTTGTGTCCTGCTAAAGCATAACAGTTTTACCGTGTTCTTCCTTCCCAGTGATGTGAATAATCTTTGGTTAGCATTCAGTTCGATTGCTTTCTCTTTTGTTTGTTTTGTTTCATCAAGCACAATCACCATCACATCATTGTCATCATTATTTTGCTTATTGTCTGTCTCCCCCTCTGTGTTGTAAGCCCCATAAAAGCAAGAGATTTTTTCTGTTTTATTCACTGCTTTAAGCCCAGTTGCTAAAATAGTGTCTGGCGTGTGTTAGGCACTCAGTAGACATCTGTTGAATTATGACTAATCCATTTTGTTGACGTTCATCTGTAAGATGACAAATCTGCATAATCTGAAATCTCCTTAAAACATATAAGCTGGCTGGGCACAGCGGCTCATGCCTATAATTCTAGCACTTTGGGAGGCTGAGACAGGCAGATTGCATGAGCTCGGGGGTTTGAGACTAGCCTGGACAACATGAGGAACCCCTGTCTCTACTAAAAATACAGAAGTTACCCAGGTGTGGTGGCGGGCGCCTGTAATCTCACCTACTTGGGAGGCTGAGGCAGGACAATCACTTGAACCCAGGAGATGGAGGTTGCAGTGAGTTGGGATTGCGCCACTGTACTCCAGCCTGAGAGACAGAGTGAGACTCCATCTCAAAAAAAAAAAAAAAAAAAAAAAAAACCGGTGTGGTGGTACACACCTGTAATCCCAGCTACTCGGGAGGCTGAGGCAGGGGAATAGCTTGAACCCGGGAGACAGAGGTTTCGGTGAACCGAGATTGCACCACCACACTCCAGCCTGGGCAACAGAACGAGACTGTGTCTCAAAAAGAAAAAACACAAACCATGTAAGCTGAACCTCCCTGTGGTGTGGAGTCAGTTTGACGCACCTCAGAGTTGTTTGAAGAGAGAGGTTCCGAAACAGTTTTATCATAACCTTAGTTCACTGAATATTTTCTGGTAGAAACACTGACTAGTAAATTCAGTAACAATGCGTGGCTCAGAATGTGGAATATTTCTAATTTAAAATGTAACCTGTAGTACTTTACACTTCAGATTTTTGAACCTTTTAACCTACAATGCTGGGCTTCATTTCTATTATGCCCTAATCTAGTCATGCTGAATATCCATTCTATATAATGGTAGAGGCAAACCATGTTTACTAAATTAGAACTACATATGAGTTAAAGTTTACTTCAAGTGTTTTGTTTTGGTAATATAGCTTTGCCACCAGGCTTTAACAGTTTTTCTTCAATGTACAAAGACTTTTTGTTCTAATAACCAGATTACAGTTATACTATTTCTAAAGCGCAACTCTTATTACATCAAATTTCAGTGATGTATTGAAGTAGGGGAACTTTATATGGCATTTCAAAGCATTTTTATAGTAGCAGAATTTTATTTATTGTAGTAAAATATTGTCTTTAATAATTTTGAATAAAGTCATAATTTTGCTTTTATCTGATATTTGGGTGTTTACATGAAAAAGGGAACATAAGCTGAATAAAAGTAATCCCAAAAGAATTTATCTGTCACATTTTCCCAGTTACTCATTCATGCTCAAGGCATTGCTGTCCTGAGCCTATTTAGGTCTCAGCTGACCAAGCGAAATCTTTGATTCACTTATTTGGGGCTATTTAAGACCCACTTTGTTCCAGCTCCAAAGATACAACAGTATGTAAGAAAGACAGCATCTAGGGCTGGGCGAGGTGGCTCATGCCTATAATCCCAGCACTTTAGGAGGCCAAGTTGGTCAGATTGCTTGAGCCTGGTAGTTTGAGACCAACCTGGCAACGTAGCAAGACCCCATGTTTGTAGAAAGTTTAAAAATTAGCCAGGTATGGTGGCATGTGCCTGTGGTCCCTGCTACTTGGGAGGCTGAGGTGGGAGGATAGCTTGAAGCCAGGAGGCCAAGGCTGTTCACGATTGCACCATTTGCACTCCAGTCTGGGGGAAATAGGAAGGCCCTGTCTCAAAAACAAACAAATAAATAAAGGAAATAAGAAAGCACCAGCCCTTGGGATGTTTGTTTTTATCCTTTTCCCTAATAACTTGTTAGAGTGGAAAGTTAGGAAACTGTGTGGTAGATTGATGGCTACTGTGGTATTAATAACTGATAAGACTTAATGTATTACTTTGAGGATATTTTCTATTTTAAAAGTAATTCTGGAGTTAACTTTTTTCTTTTTTTTTTTTTTTTGAGTTGGGGTTTTGCTCTTGTTGCCCAGGCTGGAGTGCAAAGGCGTGGTCTCCCGGGTTCAAGTGATTCTCCTGCCTCAGCCTCCTGAGTAGCTGGGATTACAGGCGCCCACCACCACGCCTGGCTAATTTTTTTGTATATTTAGTAGAGACAGGGTTTCAGCATTTTGGTCAGGCTGGTCTTGAACTCCTGACCTCAGGTGATCCACCTGCCTAGGCCTCCCAAAGTGCTGAAATTACAGGCATGAGCCACTGTGCCCAGCCAAGTTAACTCTGTCTTAACCAGAGTGTCAATTTGCATGGTACAATATTGATTGATTGATTGATTGATTTTATTTATTTTTTTTTTTGAGACGGAGTTTCGCTCTTGTTACCCAGGCTGGAGTGCAATGGCGCGATCTCGGCTCACCACAACCTCCGCCTCCTGGGTTCAGGCAATTCTCCTGCCTCAGCCTCCTGAGTAGCTGGGATTACAGGCACGCGCCACCATGCCCAGCTAATTTTTTATATTTTTAGTGGAGACGGGGTTTCACCATGTTGACCAGGATGGTCTCGATCTCTTGACCTCGTGATCCACCCGCCTCGGCCTCCCAAAGTGCTGGGATTACAGGCGTGAGCCACCGTGCCCGGCTACAATATTGATTTAAATGACGAGTCGGTACAAAAGATTTTGGAGGGGCTGGGTGGGCGTGGTGGCTCATGCCTGTAAACCCAACGCTTTGGGAAGCCAAGTAGGGTGGATCACTTAAGATTGGGAGTTCAAGACCAGCCTGACCAAAATGCTGAAACCCCGTCCCTACCAAAAATACCAAATAGCCAGGTGTGGTGGCAGGCGCTTGTAATACCAGCTACTCAGGAGACTGAGGCAGGAGAATCCCTTGAACCTGGGAGGTGGAGGTTGCAGTGAGCCTACAGCGCGCCATTGCATTCCAGCCTGGCCGACAAGAACAAGACTCCATGTAAAAAAAAAGAGAGATTTTGAAGTAGGTCAACCTTTTTCAGTACCGTTTAGTTTAGAATATCACGGCTATTTATTTGTACATGGGACAGATTCTTCCTG
Source organism: Cebus imitator (assembly GCF_001604975.1). Lineage (NCBI taxonomy): Eukaryota > Metazoa > Chordata > Mammalia > Primates > Cebidae > Cebus > Cebus imitator. The sequence goes on along the minus strand of NW_016107924.1, from coordinate 531,449 downwards.
TGGGTAGAATAGAGTAATTCTAGTCTCACTTCAGGCTCAGGAACGGTCTGTTGCATCTCCTAAAAATCAAAAAGAAATCTGGCCACTTCTTTTTTTCCTTCTCAGATTGTGAGACTCTAACAGTGGATTTATAGAAGCAGTGTGTGCCATGAATTGTTCAGTTTACAGTTTAAAGTCTTTCAATGCATCATAGTATCAAGTTATTTGTTTTGTATGGATTATTTTGCTTTGGTTGATTAGCTCTACCAGAATAATAAAAACCTCCCTAGATTTCTCAATCTTACCGCCCTTCTTTATGCTTTCTCTTTACAGTGGAAAAGTAGACCAAAAAGTATTTGTCATGAAAATTTTTTGTCATTTGCAGTTCACAGCATGAAATGGCTTTTCTGTTTCACCGTTGGCAGTTTTATGCATGTCCTGTAGGATGACTTGTTTGTTTTGTTACGTATTTATGTGTGTATATGTATGTATTTATGTGTGTATATATACATCCTGTGTGTGTATATACATATTTATGTAATTTTAAAATTAAAAAGCATGCTGCTTGGCTTGGCTAGCTAATGTGTAATTGTACCTGGTAAACAATTTTTTTCTTTGAAATTCTGATCATAGAGGTATTGAGCTCTCTTTGCTCTAATGAGCCATTTTCAGAAATTATGACTTCTTCCTTTCTTTTATCTTCTGAAATACGTAATACTGGCCTTATAATACTACATGGAGAAAAAAGTAAAGTGTTAGGGAGCCAGCCTATTTTAGCCAATGAAGGAAAAGACCACTTGGATCTAAAAGATATGAAAAAGATGGAAAAGCCTCAGGGGACAACAACGTATCAGACTCTTCAGTTTCTCTTGCAGCGTTTCATTATGACCGTCCTTCTATTCCAGCCAGTTTCCCAGAGCATCCTGCTTTTCTCTCAAAGAAAATTGGTGGAGTGGAAGAGCAAATAGATAAAGAGACCAAGAACCCAAATGAGGTATCAAGTAGGGAAGCTAAAACTGCATTGGATTCTGATGACAGATTCACTTTGCTAACAGCCCAGAAACCACCTACTGAGCACTCTAAGGTAGAAGGCATTTATACATATTCTTTGTCCCCATCCAAAGTTTCAGGAGATGGTGTTATTGAAAAGGATTCCCCCGAATCACCATTTGAAGTAATTATTGACAAAGCAGCATTTGATAAAGAATTTAAAGACTCATATAAGGAGAACACAGATGATTTTGGCAGCTGGTCTATGCACACTGATAGAGAATCATCCGAAGACATTTCAGAGACTAATGACAAGCTTTTTCCACTGAGAAATAAAGAGGCAGGACGTTACTCAATGTCTGCATTGCTCAGTAGACAGTTTTCACACACAAATGCAGCACTGGAAGAAGTGTCTAGATGTGTGAATGATATGCATAACTTCACTAATGAAATACTGACTTGGGATTTGGTTCCTCAAGTGAAACAACAGACTGATAAATCCTGTGAGCGCATCACAAAAACTACAGGACTTGTCATGAGTGAATATAATTCAGAAATTCCAGTTGTAAATCTTAAAACTAACACTGATCAGAAAATTCCTGTATGTTCTGTTAATGGGAGCACTCCCATCACTAAATCAACAGGTGATTGGGCGGAAGCATCTCTCCCGCAAGAAAATGCTATCACTGGAAAACCTAAAGCAGATCCTCTCAGTTCCGCAAAAGAAGTCAGTATCGGAGGTGTACAAGGCAATATGCAGAAACAGGATGACGTACTTGCAGAATTACCTGAGTCTACACCTGAGAAATGTGACTCTTTGGGTTCTGGAGTGGCCACAGTGAAAGTGGTTTTATCTGATGACCACCTGAAAGATGAAATGAACTGGCAGAGCTCTGCATTGGGAGAAATCACAGAGGCCGATAGTTCTGGTGAGTCTGATGACACAGTAATAGAGGACATCACAGCAGAGTCATCATTTGAAAATAACAAAATTCAGGCTGAAAAACCTGTTTCCATTCGAAGTACTGTTGTAAAAACAGGTGAAAGAGAAATCAAAGAGATTCCCAGTTGTAAGAGAGAAGAAGAAACAACTAAAAACTTTGAGGAGTTGGTCAGTGATTCTGAACTACATCAAGATTGGCCTGATATTCTTGAAAGGAGTCCAGCTCGTGAGGCAGCATGTCCAAAAGTACCTGATATGAATATCTCTTTAGATGTGAAGCAGTCAGATAAAATGAGTGAAGTTGTGCCTGAAAACCCTATTACTACTCAGAACCCCAAACCTCCTTCAACAGTGTCTCCAAATGTTTTTAATGAGACAGAATTCTCATTAAATGTGACAACATCTGCCTATTTAGAGTCATTACATGGGAAAAATGTTAAACATGTAGATGATTCCTCCCCAGAGGACCTGGTAGCAGCTTTTGCAGAAACCAGAGAGAAAGGTATAGTAGCTAGTGAAGGAAATGCCTTTAAAGCAGGATCAGAGAAGACGACAGACTTTAAAACAGCTCTTCCTGTAGAAAAAGTCTTACATGAAAATGAGCCTGGTAGTTCTGAAATTAAAGACATTGGAAGCAAATACAGTGAACAAAGCAAAGAAACAAATGGAAGTGAGCCTCTAGGTGTTTTCCCCACTCAAGGTACTCCAGTAGCACCTCTTGACTTAGAACAAGAACAGCTCACAATCAAGGCTCTTAAAGAATTAGGTGAAAGACAAGCTGAGAAGTCAGCTTCTGCACAGCATGACACAGAATTGCCTTCTGAAGAAGTGCTGAAACAAACTTTCACATTCGCTCCAGAATCTTGGCCACAGAGATCATGTGACATCCTAAAACATAATGTCAAGAATGGATCTGATCTTGGGATTTCCCAAAAGCCCACTGCTATCAGAGAAACTACTAGGGTAGATGCTGTTTCCAGCCTTAGCAAGACTGAATTAGTAAAAAAGCATGTCCTAGCAAGACTTCTGACAAACTTCTCAGGTAACTATTCACATCAGAATACTGCATGTGGTTAATTATGTGATTGATTATTTATCAGCATGCCATTTATGTTAGAGTCTGATTTATACCTACGAATCATGGCTAGAATATAATATACTGTATGATGGGAAACGCAGATTCTTCTCTTTCTCTTTTTTTTTTTTAAATAATGATTGCTTGATTTGGTTTCCTTAATACCAGTATTTCCCAAAGCAGTAGACCAGTTTGTAAAATTAATCTTCCCCTAAAATTTTTTTCTATGCTCCAGTTATGTTTCAAGGTATGTCTTTTCTTATAGGTTGGCCCTAGGGTGATATTAGGTGAGAACATAATATCATCAGGTTCTTACTTATTTACAAAGCTTATTTCTAAATCTTTATAATAGTCACACTTCTTAGCACTTGGGTTTATTGATATGGACCTTGTGAAATCTTAGCAATCAAAGATAAAGCAATTCCTGCTGGGAAAGATAGTAAATGAAACTTTTAATTAATGTGATCATATACTACAGAGATTTTATGCTCTGAAAGTAGGTAACCAGTATTGTAGTACTATTTTATGAGTAATACTTAGGAGAACTAGTGTATTTTTCTACTTTGTATCTTATTTAATATCCTTCAGGCCAAAACTCATTGTTAGATAGTACCAGAAACCCCTTCTCTTGTCTTCTATTTCAAGCAATCACTTTTCTAGCAAGTGGCTTTCAATTAAATTACTGCAAATACTGTCTATTCTGAGGTCTTGGAAAGTATAAGAAAAAAAAAAAAGATCTTTCAAGCCTTCTACAAGAGACCCCCAACCTTTAATGTAATACCAAGTTCTGCATCTACTGTGTGGTCAGTGTTAGGTGCTATGTAGAGGTCTGTGGTTTTTAAACTTTTTTGATTAAAGATCCTTTTTTCAAATAAAATCATATACAGAGTTGCAGTATTTACAAGAAAATGAGATTTTTGCTAGGCTAAACATATTTGTGTTTGATTATACTATTTACTTTTTGTAAAGGCATTTCCTTACTGGAGACCATAGGTAGACTTATCTTCTTAAGTTTTAATATTTAAAATAGAGAAATTGTACTTAACCTTATAATGGTATTGTGAGGATTAAATATGGAAATGTGGGTCAGGATGGTAACTCACGCCTGTAATCCCAGCACTTTGGGAGGCTGAGGTGGGTGGATCACCTGAGGTCGGGAGTTCAAGACCAGCCTGACCGACATGGAGAAACCCGTCTCTGCTAAAAATACAAAAGAAAAAAATTAGCCACGCGTGGTGGTACATGCCTATAATCCCAGCTACTTGGAAAGCTGAGGCAGGAGAATCACTTGAACCTGGGAGGTGGAGGTTGCAGTGAGCCAAGTTTGCGCCATTGCACTCCGCCTGGGCGACAGAGTGAGACCCTGTCTCAAAAAAAAAAAAGAAAAGAAAATACAGGTAATTCAGTGCTTAGCACATAGTAAATAGTCAGATTTAGCACCGCATACATGGCCTGGTACATAATACTAAGTACTGGATAATTATTTATTGGATTAATGATATGAATTATTTCACTAATAATTATCAGTGAAGACATTGAGGCTTTTCAATAAACCAAAATTTTTGAATTACCAATTAAGGATAGCTGTTACACTCTAGTATTTGAAGCTCACTGAATTTAGATTAAAGAGTACTAGATTCTAATTCTTGCTATACTGTGCCTAGAAGTCTGACTTTGAACAACTAAGCCTTTTGGGGGCCTCAGTTTTCTTATCTGTAAAATGAGGATCTTGAAGTAGATGGTCTTCAGTTATTTCAATAATGTGATTCTCTGGCTCTGGTACATTCTGGATTTCTTCCTGAGTCATTATAGTTCTTATAGGTAGTAACTTTTGAGTAATAAGTCATATTGGAATTATGCTACAAGAACTCCTGTGTCTAATCCTGGCAAATATCTGCTTTAGCGTGACCTTAGATGACTAGTCTAATTGGTTCAGCGTCTTCCTTTGTTAATGTGATGATCGTTATTTTCCCCTGCTTTGTATGTTGCAGTAAGTAAAGTGTTGTGTAAATGCTAATTATTAGTAATTCTCAACTGAATCATTTAACCTAGCATGAGAGATGAAAAGGGCTGTGGAAGTTCAGGATATTTGTCACTGATCAAATTCTTTGATTAGTGTGTATTTTTAGATGATAATTAAAGAAGACTGGTATAGTTAGACCAAGAAGTTTAAAGGTCTTTCTTGTAGCTTTCAAAAGTGAAAACCTTTTTAAATTGCCTTATTTATGAGTACATCTTTTAAAATAACCATTTCGTTGCAGTGAACCAAGATGGCCCCACTGCACTCCAGCCTGGGCAACGGAGCGAGACTCTGTCTCAAAAAAAAAAAATAAACTAAAGTAAATAAAATAAAAATATAAACCATTTCAGTAAAATGCATCAGTGTCTAGTTTTATTTATTTATTTATTTATTTATTTTTTTTTTTGAGATGAAGTCTCATTCTGTTGCCCAGGCTGGAGTGCAAGTGGTGCAATCTGCCTCCTGGGTTCAAGAGATTCTTGATTCTCATGCCTTAGCCTCCCAAGTAGCTGGGATTACAGGTGTGTGCCACCATGCCCAGCCAAGTTTTTGTATTTTTAGTAGAGACTGGGTTTCACCATGTTGGCCAGGGTGGTCTCAAATTCCTGGCCTCAAGTTATCCCCCGCCTTGGCCTCCCGAAGTGCTGGGATTTACAGGCCTGAGCCACCGCACCTGCCTGATTGTCTAGTTTTCAATACGTTATCTGCATAGTCTTCCTTTGTAAGATAAAAAACAGTGCTTAATTATATTCTACCTAAAGTTGTTGGGAAAACAGGCAAAAGAAACAATGAAAATAATTGATGTTTTTTTTGTTTGTTTTTGCTATTTTATGGTATATAACAGATTGCAATGAAGCCTTTATGATATTATAGTGGGTTGCTCAGTAATTAAGGTATGATAGACTCTAACAGTTTGAGGGAGAAAATCAGATCCCTGCCTCACATACCTAGTGTACTGAAGATAGTTTTTTGTGTTTTAGTAACCAGATTGGCAAAAAATGCAAGGAAATAAGCATATAGTTTGGTGACCTACATGTAAATTGTTACAGCCTTTCTGGAAGGCAATTGATAATATGTAACAAAGACCAACAATTGCCCTAGCAATTCTGGTTTTAGGAATTTATCCTTTTTTAAAAATGTGCAAAGATGCACAGGTGTTTAACGCTGTTTACATTAAAAGAAGAAAAAATATAGAAAAGTACAAAGGCAGCATGCACTCATATATTCTCTATATGTAGAATTAACTTTTATTAATTGTTAGCATCGGTAGTATATTTGTTTCCAAACTAAAGGACTCTTTCATTACCACCTTAACACTCCGTCCATCTCCCCTTCCCCAGACTTAACACCATCATGGACCTGGTACCTCCTTCCAGTTTATTTTAAATAAATGTGTTTGTATTGCTTTATGTCTTTCAACCATTTATTCATATTATCATGTTTGTTGTATAACTTTTTCATTCAACATTAGGTTTTTGGTTTTGTGGTTTTTTTTTTTTTTTGAGACGGAGTCTCACACTGTTGCCTGAGCTGGAGTGCAGTGGCACAGTCTTGGCTCACTACAACCTCCACCGCCCGGGTTCAAGCAATTCTCCTACCTCAGCCTCCCAAGTAGCTGGGATTATAGCCACCCACTGCCACGCCTGGCTAATTTTTTGTATTTTTAGTAGAGACAGGGTTTCACTATTTGGCCAGGCTGGTCTTGAACTCCTGACCTTGCGATCCGCCCGCCTCGGCCTCCCAAAGTGCTGGGATTACAGGTGTGAGCCACCATGCCTGGCCCAACATTAGGTTTTTAAACTTCTTTCATGTTGGACTATATATAATTTATTCATTTTAACAGCAATGTGGTAATCCATTTTATTAATATTTTCTTTTGATAAGGATTTAGATTCTTTCCTATTTTTTACTATTAGAGACAGTGTTGAAGTTAACATTCTTGTCTGTTTTCACACATGTGAATATTTCCTCAGTGTTAGGGTGCTACTGCTTGTCAGTCTCATTTCTAGCTATGTGCGTTATTTTTCTAGTTATTGTCAAAGTTAGAGAGTCTTCTGTTATGAAAAAAAATTTTCATAATTTATTAGTAAAATCTACGTTGTTGAGCACCCAGCAGATGGTGGGTGCTAAAGTAGAATGAAAAAGAGTTACAAAACAAAGGATACAAAATAATTCCTATCTTGGTATCATTTAAAGTGAATCTATGGCTAGAAAGAGTCCATAAAGAAGGAAAAAAAATGAAACCATATACCTACAAATACAAGGAATCGGAAGTAATTTTTAGAAGCAATTTCAGAATGGTTTTCTTTTCTTATGGCCAAGTAGACTTTTACTGGACCTGACTGTCCTGCGTATAACGGGACAAAATTTTAAAAAAACCAAAGACCTGGAGGCACTGGAGAATGAACGGGAACAGTCAGATTCTGAAAGAGGGTTAACACGTGTGAGAAGAGACAGCATGGAATTAGTTTTTTATTTTTACTGCTTTTAGCTAGAGGACAGTTGCACCTGACAGGTTGGCTCAAACTTTCATAGAATACTTAACTAGTGGACAGAATTTGGGTCAGCCACAACCATTTGATCAGTGGAATGTAAGGGGAGGAGGAATCTTGGAAAGGAGAGATCCAGAGAGTGACAGCGTAAACTTCTGTAGATAAACTGTGTTTAAGCCTCTGTTTAATTGTGAACCACAGTTATGCACAAAAGATTATAAGCAGCACAACTAGAGATAAAAGAATTGAACTGGGCTGGTGCGGTGGCTCACACCTGTATTCCCAGCACTTTGGGAGGCTGAGGCGGGTAGATCATGAGGTCAGGAGTTCTAAGCCTGGCCAATATGGTGAAACCCTGTCTCTA
>NW_016107924.1:516791-521089 GCF_001604975.1 Cebus imitator | reverse complement strand
ACGAAACACCACCACACCTGTCTGATTTTTGTATTTTTAGTAGATACGGGATTTCACCATGTTGCTCAGGCTGGTCTCGAACTCCTGATCTCATGATCCGCTCACCTTAGCCTCCCAGAGTGCTGGGATTACAGGGATGACCACTGTACCCGGCAACATCTTTTTCTGATAATCTCCTCAGTTAACAGCATCTGCTGAAAACTACAGCTGATGTCATCCTTAATACTGAAATGCTGAACACTTTCCCCTGAAGATTGGGTACAAGACAAAGATGTTCACTCTCACCATTTGCATACAACATCATACTGGAGGTCACTTTGGGAGGCCGAGATAGGCGGATCACTTGAGATCAGGAGTTTGAGACCAGCCTCACCAACATGGTGAAACCCCATCTCTACTAAAAATACAAGTTAGCCAGATGTGGTGGTACACACTTGTAATCCCAGTAGTCAGGAGGCTGAAGCAGGAGAATCTCTTGAACTCAACAGCAAAGGTTGCAGTGAGCCGAGATTGTACCACTGCACTTCAGCCTGAGTGACAAATCAAGACTGGGTCTCAAACAAAACAAAACAGCCAGGCATGGTGGCTCATGTCTGTAATCCCAGCACTTTGGGAGGCCAAGGTGGGCGGATCTCTTGAGGTCAGGAGTTCAAGACTAGCCTGGCCAACATGGTGAAACCTCGTCTCTACTAAAAATACAAAAATTAGCCAGGCATGGTGATGGACGCCCGTAATCCCAGCTACTCAGGAGGCTGAGACAGGAGAATCACTTGAACCCAGGAGGCAGAAGTTGCAGTGAGCTGAGCTCACACCACTGCACTCCAGCCTGGGTGATAGAGGGAGACTGTGTCTCAACACACAAACACATCATGCTGGAGGCCATTGCATTCTAGCCTGGGTGATAGGGGGAGACTGTCTCAAAACACACACACACGCACACCCCTACCCACCCACCCACCATGCTGAAAGTCCTAGCCACTGAATTACGGCAATAAACAGAAATGCAAGGAATCAGGATTGAAAAAAGAAAAAGTTAAGCTGTCTTAATTTGCAGATGACATGATTATTTACATAGAAAATCCTAAGAAAGCCACAAAACAACTCTTAGGATTAATAAGTGAAGTTAGCAGGATTACAAGGCAGATAATTAGGTTAATACACAGAACTCAATTTTGTTGTTATATATTAATAGCAAAATTCAAAAAAAAAATTTTTTTTGAGACAGTCTTGTTCTGTTGCCTAGGCTGGAGTTCAGTGGTGCAATCTCAGCTCACTGTAACCTTTGCCTCTAGCTGGGATTACAAGTGTGCACCACCAAACTTGGCTAATTTTTATAATTTTAGTAGAGACAGGGTTTCACCATGTTGCCCAGGCTGATCTCAAACGCCTTACCTCAAGTGATCTACCCACCTCAGCCTCCTAAAGTGCTGGGATTACAAGTGTGAGCCACCATGCCCCACCTAGAAAATTAATTTTTTAAATAAGTACTGTAGTTCCATTTACAATAGCACCAAAAGCATAAAATACTTGGAATAAATTTAACCAAAGAAGTATTTAAGACCACAATACTAAAAGCTACCAAACACTGGAGAGAGAAGCTAAAGAATGACCAAGAGGAGAGAGATGCTATGTTCATGAATTGGAAGACTCAACATTGTTAAGAGTTTAGTCCTACTCAGACTCACCTATGGATTCAAGACAATTCAAAGTCCTGTATTCTAACCAGTCTTTTTGTTCTTTGCTTTCTTTATTTCTGTTTTTCTTTCTCCTCTCCCCTCTTTTTTTTTGGGGGGGGGGACGGTCTGGCTGTGTCACCCAGGGTGCAGTGCTGTGGCGCAATCTCAACTTCCTACAACCCCTGCTTCCTGGGCTCAAGCCAACCTCCCACCTGAGCCTCCCACGTAGCTGGAATTACAGGCATATGCCACCACACCCAGCTAATTTTTGTATTTTTAGTAAAGATGGGGTTTTGCCATGTTGCCCAGACTGGTCTTGAACTGGTGAGCTCAAGCATTCTGCCCGAATTGGCCCCCCAAAGTGCTGGAATTACAGGTGTGAGCTGAAGCACCCATCCAATTCTAAAATTTCTGTGGGAATGCACAGAGCCTACCAAATCTAAAGCAGTCTTTTAAAAAGAACAAAATTGGAAAACTTGGAACATTTACTTAAAGACATTATAAAACTCCAGTAATGCCGAGCATGGTGGCCCACCCCTGTAATCCTAGCACTTTGGGAGGCTGAGGCAGGTGGATCATCTGAGGTCAGGAGCTCAAGACCAGCCTGGCCAACATGGTGAAACCCTGTCTCTACCGAAATACAAAAATTAGCCAGGCATGATAGCAGGTACCTGTAATCCCAGCTACTTGGGAGGCTGAGATGGGAGAATTGCTTGAACCCAGGAGACAGTGGTTGCAGTGAGCCGAGATCGCAATACTGCACTTTAGCCTGGGTAGCTGAGCAAAACTCAGTCTCAAATAAACTCCAATAATAAAGACCATATGGTACTGACAAGAGTCTACAAGTAAAGAAACAGAGAACCCAGAAATAACAAATTACCACAGACTTAGCAACTTAAATTTATTATCTCGCAGCTTTCATGGGTCAGCATTCTAGGCATGATCCTCCTGCTCAGGGTCTCACCAGGGTTGTGATCTCATCTGAGACTCAGGGACCTCTTTGTTTCTAAGCCGGCTGGTTGTTGACAGAATTCAGTTTCTGGAAGTTGTAGAAGGAGATACCCACTTTCTTTCTCCCTGGATGTCGGCTGTGGGAGTCATGCTCAGCTCCTAGATGTTACCTACAGGTCGTAACCTCATGGCCCTCTCACAACATGGTAGCTTACTTCTTCAGAGCCATCAGGAGAATCTTACATAGTCAATCCTCTGCATTCTACAGGTTCCGCATCCTTGGGTTCAACCAACCTAGGATTGAAAATAGAAAAGAAAAAACAATAATATAAAGTCTGGGCATGTTGGCTCACGCCTGTAATCCCAGCACTTTTGGAGGCTGATATGGGTTGGGGGGGAATCACCTGAGATCAGGAGTTCAAGACCAGCCTGGCCAACATGGTGAAACCCCGTCTCTACTAAAAATACAAAAACTAGCTGGGTGTGGTGGCGTGTAACTAAAATCCTAGCTACTCGGGAGGCTGAAACAGGTGAATTGCTTGAGCCCAGGAGGCAGAGGTTGCAGTGAGCCAAGATCCCAGCATTGCATTCCAGCTTGGGCAACAAGAGTGAGACTCCATCTCAAAAATAATAATAATATAAATAAACAATACAATATAACAGCAATTTACATAGCATTTATATTGTATTGTAAGTAGTCTAGAGATGATTTAAAGTATCCAAACAGGGCTGGGTATGGTGGCTCACGCCTGTAATCCCAGCCCTTTGGGAGACCAAGGCAGGTGGATCACTTGAGGTCAAGAGATGGAGACCATCCTGGCTAACATGGTGAAAACCCTGTCACTACTACAAATACAAAAAGTTAGCTGGATGTGGTGGCATTTGCCTGTAGTCCCAGCTACACAGGAGACTGAGGCAGAATTGCTTGAACCTGGGAAGTGGAGGTTGCAGTATGCCAAGATTGCACCAGTGCACTCCAGCCTAGGCGACAGAGCCAAGACTGTCAGTCAATCAATAAATCAATAAATAAGTATCCAAACAGATGTGCCTGGGTTATATGCAAATACCATGTACAAATACCATGCTATTTTATATAAGGGACTTGGGCTTCCATGCATTTTTATATCCTTGGGGATCCTGGAACCAATCCCCTGCAGATACCAAGGAATGTCTGTATATATAACTCAAATGCAAAAATTAGAATGACTGTCCCATTATATTCACAGGTTCTGCCCACATTTGGGGACAGGGGAAAGTTATACAGGACACAACAAGGGAGAAGTCTTGGAAGCTGTCATAGAATCCTTTTCTTTTCCCTCTCTGCCGTAGGGTCTCACTCTGTTGCCCAGGCCAGAGTGCAGTGTAGCAGTCCTAGCTCACTGCAGCCTTCTGGGCTCAAGGGATCCTCCCACCTCAGCCTCCCAAGTAGCTGAGATTACAGGTATGTGCCACCATGCCCAGCTCCATCTTAGAATTCTGCCTGCCACAATTCTAACTTCACATGATGTGCAATAATTAAAATGAGTTAGATTCGTGAACATAAAAACTAAAACCGGGCCGGGTGCGGTGGCTCACGCCTGTAATCCCAGCACTTTGGGAGGCCGAGGCGGGTGGATCACGAGGTCAAGAGATCGAGACCATCCTGGTCAACATGGTGAAACCCCGTCTCTA